>NW_021633923.1:0-111951 GCF_004799145.2 Neltuma alba
TTAACCATCAAATATTTATATATAATTTTTTGGACTTATCCATCTTAGACTGGAAAATTTATCTAAGTTCAATCTAATACAATCTAATACAGATCAAGTCAGGCAAAACCATAAAGATTGGCGAAACTATATCAAGTATTTTTACTTGATGGCAGAACTTTGCCTCTCTTTGTGGTCTTATCTGACTCAATTTATATTAATTTGGACTCTTAATAAACTCTACAGATCCAAGAAATTAAGTGTTACACTCAGATTTTTTTAAAAAAAAGAATAGTTCTTTTTTCTTAAAAAAAAAAGGCAATTTTATAGCATTAATTAGATTTATTTTTAATTTTTAATAGCATGATGATATGGCATATTGTGAGCTCTTAGATCAATCTGATGGTAGATATTGGGACGCTGAGAGATGCTGCAGCTGAGAGAATCCAGACCCGTTCATATATGGTTAGAAGCAAATAATTTGGAAAATTTTCAATTTAGGAATTCTAACAACTAATAAGTCGTACCTTTAGAAGAGAGAACGCGATGCTTGTGATGTCCACCATTAACAATTTCAACATTGAACTGTTTAGGTATTGTGTCCAAAGTGGGAATTTTGTAATTCCATGTTCCATCTGCTAACGCTAACCCTTCATGATTTGTTTCGTACTCTTCAAGCATGAAAAACCCTAACCCTTGCACAAATGCTCCTTCAATCTGCAGCAACCAAAAATGATCACGTCAACTTAGGCGCCTTCAAAATATGATAATTTGTTTATTCTTCATGAGAATGTGAATTACATTATTCAAGACTTAAAAAGTTGATTTATATATAGTTTACATTTTATATTTATTTTTTGACCCTTTAACCCGCTCTTATTTTGAAATAGAGAGACTAGAAAATAGAAATGTTAGATAGCCCACCTGTCCTAAATCTACAGCAGGGTTGAGACTCCTTCCACAATCATAAATAATATCTGTTTGCATAATAGTGGTTTCTCCTGTGAGAAGATCAATTTCCACCTGTCAAATAACATCATTTAACCATTAGTTTCCCATTATTGATAATTGGATGCAGCGATAACAGGCTCCCACAAAAATTTCAAATACATTTGAGCAATGTAACCATTCATAAATTTGACTATTTCTAAATAAGAAAGTGGAAACAAAAATAAGCCTACCTCACTCACTGCAACACCATAATTGAGGTACATGTTGGTGGTAACGTCAGGGTAATAAAATGAAGTTGCTGATAAGTTCACACCTTGTAAATGTGCCTGCACAAGGAGACATATTGCTGATAAGTTACGCAAAAGTCTCGTGAATTTGATAAATATGGACTAAAGGATTACTTCTGCGGGATCAGGGTGTTAACAAAAGGCACACTTCCAAGCTAACGAATATGAAAAATTCATTACTTGCAATAAGTAATATTCATAAAGTTATTTTTTTTTATTTATTTTTAATTGTTCTTAAACTCCTCTAGATGAAATTCCTTTGTATAGTGGAGCACAATTGAACTAGTCCCTATATGGTTCACTTCATAGCTTTGTGTTCAATATATATATATATATATATATATATGAAAAGATGTTTGTATGATTTTGAAAAATATAAGAAAAATTAGTCTTGGCTTTGAGAATGGTAGATATATAATTTTAGTGAAATCTAAGAGAGGTCTCTATAATTTTTTGGGATATATCAGGAGGGTTTCAAGGAGCTAACATTGGGAGGCAATCGTCTTTATAATTTAATTAAAAAATTTATTTGTTTGCCATTAAAGAACTTAGCAAGATAATGAATATAAGGGGAGTCATCACATGCATGAGAGAAAAATAGATACCTGAGAAATAAGTGTCTTCCAATTGACAGAACCCATATCGTTCTGCAACTTTTCTTTGAGTGGCTTTAACCTTTCGACCAAGACATTGCAACTAAGCCTAATTGCTTCACAACTTGACTCTGATGTTGTACTACCACCAGTGATCCCTCCTTGGATCAAGGTCAATGTATCAGATTGCATGACACGTATTTTGTCCAATAGGTCTTGAGATCCATCACAATGGATCAAACCCAGAGAATATGCAGCCATTTGCTTTACCTTGGTCCAAAGACCTTGACCTATTTCAATCCCTCCAACTTCAACAGCCACAGACCCATCCTTTAAAATGCTTGTTCTTCCTGGTGCTTGTCTTACTCCTACCTGATACACAGCAGGTATACGAGATATACCTCTTTTCTTCCAAATGTTGTTCTTGTTAAACTCTTTCACAGTTTCACTTCTTTGATTAAATCTTGCAGAAACAGCTAGTTTATTCCATATTGATGCCAAGGTATAGTCAATGGGTTCACCTGCAGAATTCCTGTAGAAAGTAGAAAGACTTTTGTATGTGTGAAAATTAATGCTTCTCATAGAATCTACATCTATTGAAAGTGTAGATGCCACATGTTCTATTATAGCTTCAGCAATATATGAACCTTGAAGATCCACAGGGGCTCTCATTGCAGATCTGCTAGGAAGATTGGTTCTGCATAATTTCAAATCAAAAGATAGAACACCCCAATCATATTTCTTAAGTGCACTAATTACAGCATCTGGCATTATTATAGATACATCCTGATATATCCCTGCATCTATCAATATCTTAAGGTCCAAAGCAGTAATCTTCCCATTGCTTTTAAATCCCACATTGTAAGTTATCTTTATAGGATGCCTTCCTCCTGCCATTATCATATCTGTCTTACGATTCATATATATCCTGACAGGGCGGTGTAATTTGTGCGCTGCAAGGGCACATGTTGTAGCAATCTGAAAAATGTGATTGTTAGTAGTTACGATAAACATTCATAAACACTACATATATGATGTTCCTCTTAAAAGGTATATTTCTATTGTAATTTGATATGTTATAACATTATTTTGGTTTACAAAAATATCAGATATCTTGCATCTAAATCTATGTGATGCACAATTACTAGCAGATTTCAAATATTCTATGCCTGTTTCTTTTAAAGTAAAGTAGGAAACACCTATGCTATTCCTAACAATTTTACATTCATCACCTGCTTTTTTTAGAGTAAATTATTCCACTTCAAATCTATGGTTGACATGAGGCTTTGTCAAAAGTACTACCCCTAGTCTTTAATACTACCTCCGGTCCTTAATATAAGATCTCGTTTGACTTTTATTTTGGTCCTAATTATAAGATCTCAATCCATCTTGTCTCTCATATTTATGCATTTTTTCCCAAGGTAGTCCCTCTAATAATAATAGATCTAGCCAATAAACTTCATTAGCAAGGATATTTTAGGAAAGACAATACTTATTTATTATAAATAACTAACTTAACTTATTTCCTTAATCTCTTTAAATTAATCAACTAGCTCTTATAATTAGGACAGAAGGTAGTATAAGAGTTAGATAACTAATTGGGAGATATTAAAGAAATTACTTTAAGTTAGTTATTTCTAACAAATGTATGTTGGTTTCCATAAAATACACACTTTAATCATATGCATTGAAATTAACCCTTGACGAAAATCTCCTTACTATGTACAATTAATAGGGATATTTCAAAGGAAAAAATTATAAATTTGACAGATAAAGTGAATTGAGATATTATATGTAGGATCAAAACAAGCCCCTTATCTAGCTCCTATATTTGGGAATGAAGGGAGTATTAAGTTTTTCCACCCAGCGTCCCTAACTAACTAAACAACTAACTCTTAATTTATGTCAAGTTGTTAATAGATGTTTATAAACAGGACTGGAGGGAGGATGATACAAAACCGGATACTCACAGGATGGGCTTTTGTAAACTTTCCACCAAAACCACCACCAACCCTTCTTGTGATTGCACGAACATTATGCTCAGGAATATTTAAGCATCTGGCAACAGTAGAATGTATACACTCGGGCCCTTGACTTGAAGCATAAACTGTCAAGCAATTGTCTTCATCTGGTATAGCAAGTGCAGCTGGTGTCTCCATATAGAAGTAGTATTGAGACCCAAGTTTGATCTACATGATAAAGAATACGTTTGAGATACATAACAAATTAAAGATTAATTATTCAAAATCCAACTAAAAAGGGTGATAGTGATAGAAGATATTAAAGAAAATGTTCAGATTTGCTTAAACCATACATTAGTTTGTTTCTAATCTATGCCTATGTTTTAGTGGAGTTTGTTGTGTGTCTAAGATATGAATGAATGTATGATCCTGTCACACAATGAAATCATCTCATTCTTCTTTTGTGCTATATTTGTGTTAGCTAGTAGAAAAAATGATTAAATGAAGGAAGAATTTTCTTATTCCATGTACCTCACTAGAAAGAATCTTATGGTCTGCTTCAGCCATTCCTTCTGTTATATCACCAACTTGTTGCTGATAGAGCGTAGGAGGAAGTTCAAAAAGACTAGATCTTTCAACAGCCTCTTCAACAGATAGAATAGGTTTTTCAAGATTCTCACAATCATACTCAACAACGGCAGAGTTTGCAGCCATATCTGCAAGTTTTTGAGTATCTGCAACCTATACACATTCATGTAGTAATAATCATTATCCCAACACATCCAGCCATATCTGCAAATCTATGAGTATCTACAAGTTTCTTACCACAAAGGCAATACGATCACCAATGCATCTAGCAACCTCATCTGCAAATAAAGGATCAATACCAAATGCAGAAATAGACCCTACATTTTCTCCACCACTAGGGATGTCTTTACTTGAAATAATTGCCCTAACTCCATCTAGTTTTTTGAGCTCTATACTCTTTACCCTTGCTAAAGGTTTTGTACTGTAAATATATGCTCCATGCAGGCAATTTGTTGGTGAAGGAATGTCGTCCACATACACAGCCTCACCTACAATTTATTTGCAAAACATTTAATTCTCAATAAAAAGATATTCCAAATCATAGCACATACAGTTAATAGGAAACAAAATGAGAGAATAAGCTTAGTTTATACACTAGATAGTAGTCAACAAGATAAGAAAGCAAGAATGCGTATACAGAGTTGCCTCAAAATAGGAGCCCGAGAAAAAGAATTTAATCATATTAATTAATCACTAGTATAGAAAATGCTTTTTACAATAGCATTTTTTGTAAATAAGTTGGGCGAAACATGAATTCACAAATGGTTCAAACCATGACAATAAGATTGATGCTTAAATAAGTAGTTTTCCAAGTAAATGAGTTTGATAATCCATGATAGAATCATAAGATTACATTGAAGAAGAATCTTAGGGATGAAAATATATTTTGATCGTAATAGCATGTTAGACTATTTGTTAAAACATTGGTTTACCACTTTCAAATGCCATATATATGAAAGAAACGAGGTTATAAAGTAATTATCTAACTTTAATGTACAAAAACAAACCTGAAGCTTGTAATGCGGCTCCTGCTTTTGTAACTGGCTCACCAATGGGACGATACTCATCACCTACTTGAATCTCTTGTTTGCCTGATGATAGTAAAGCAGGAACTTTATCATAATGAACTTTCCCATTATTCTCTTTTAAGTCAAATATCTTCTTGACTGATGAACCAGTATACCTATTTGAGTCATTAGTAAGTTTTTCAATAGAATAGTCATAAATCAAAGGACTTAAGAACTTGTAGAGAAAACCAATTGCCAAGCTTGAGCGATAAGCAATCTTTGAAGTTCCATCTTCTGGTACTACAATAGCTGTAAGCAAGTTGACGGCTTCATATACAATTCCAAGATTTAACAACTTTCCTATCAGTAGTTCCTCAACTTTGGTAGCTCTAACTGCATGTTTAACGCCATAAGCACCAAAACAAAGCCTGCAGTTATCTATCCTCACAGTTCCTTCAAAATCTTTACTGGAAGAAACCTCAAAAAAGAAAGCTGCATTTAAATAAGGCAATGCATTTCCCAGTGGTCGAGGAGCAGCTCGAAAAGTCTCAAAGAAAATTTTACTTCCATGTTTTGGTGAAGCACTGTTGCTGGATTTCCAGTATGGGATTTTAATGCTTAAAAGCACACTTTGCAGTCCTAATGGTGGCCTTTCTAGAAACTCTTGCAATGTAAGCCATTCAAATTTTGTGCCAGTCATTATATGAACCTTAGCATCCACAGCAAGAAGTACTGTAGCTATATCAGACGGGAAATGATACTTCTGAGCCATCACTAGATTGCCACCTACACTAGCTGTGTTCCTTATAAACCCAGAGGCTATTTTGCTCAGATGATCAGCAATTTTTTCAAGTATAGTATCAAAATCAGAGAGAAATTCACATTGGCTTTTTGGCTTTAAAGCTTCAATTGCCTTAAATATAGTCACTGCTGCTCCAATTTCAATCCCTGTCTCATCCCTTTTGATCTTTGAGAGCTCAGAAATTCCCTTCAGATTAATATACTTGTCATAACTTTCTGTATCTTTGTAATAACCCATTCCTGTATTACTAACAACAAGCTTTATCCTAGTTCTAGCACTATTGTTTGGTTCCAATAAGCCTTGAAGCTCTTTCAGACTAGTAGGACTGAGCCAACTATGTTTTTTAGAAGCCATGAACACATCAGGCTTGATCTCCTTCAAAAACTCAGGAAATTTACTCTTCTTGTGGTGATGATTATAGTTAGGCAACCTACTTATCTTGACATCATCACTTTCTCCTTTTCTCCAGAAAGAGTTTAAGCCCAAATCCTCCATATCAACATCAGCACCAAAACTTTTGCAAGCATCAGAAAGCGGTCGATACCCAGTACAGCGACAAAGATTCCCAGAAATGGCCCTTTCAGCCTCAGCAGCAGTGGCTTTCGAGAAACCTGAAGGAGGCTCCGGACAATTGGTCTTTTCAGCATTGACAAGAGTCCCAAAAAGAGACACACACATTCCAGGAGTGCAAAATCCACATTGAGTAGCATGGAATCCTGCAATTCTTTCATGAATTGGATGGAAGCCATCTTTACTGTTTCCAAGGCCTTCACTTGTGGTTATAGAGCATCCATGTATGCTGCAAAGTAGTGTGAGACATGAACTTGCTGTGAAATCCTCAACTTGATCGAGCACATGATTGTATTTGGATATTAAAACAAGACAAGCACCACAACCACCTGCAAACCATCCAGATTGAACCACAAAATGAGAAATTGATGAAATTTTGAGGAGAAAAAATAACACCTTTTACCCTCCTGTTCATAATCAGACTTTTTATATATTGTTTTGGACAACCTCTATGAAAATATGAAGAAGAAAATCAATCATGAAGTTAACAAATAATTTTAAACAGAGAAGCGTAGAGCGTTCTATTCCCTGCTCCTCACGGCCCAAATCATGATGATAGTTCTAAAGTTTCTTTTACCTCTATTTCGTAGAATGTCAAATAAAGAGATTCAAATATTACACACACGCCCCAAAAAAAAAACACTAATTTCAACCATAACATTAAAGGCATAACCAATAAAGGTAATGCAGTCTCTCTCCTTGTGGGAGCTTTTCTCTCTCCACTGTGAGAGTTAGTTACGACGGTTTTCGTCGAGTTCGTGATTCACCTTTCTAGCTCCGTCGTTCACTGCTGCGGTGTGGAAGGAGAGACTAAGAGTGCTTCGTTGCCCACTGTGATGGAGTTTGATAGAGTGGCCTCTGGATCGCACATTGCGAGAAGGAGGCGGTGAGGTTTTCTTTGATGGAGGTCGGGGATTGGAGTGAGGGCAAAGGTGTGGAGAGATTGAAAAGTGATATTGATGTTGATCTTGTTTGGAAAAAGGAGGAGGAAAGCAGATTGGGAGGCAGGGCCCTGATTGGCAGGATTATGACGGAAAAGAACCTGAACACTGCTACGATGGTTCAAATGATAAGAAAAGGTTGGAATCTACCTAAGAAAGAAGACTTGGAGATTGTAGAGATGGATAGAAGGATGTTTGTTTTCCAGATCAAAAGCAGTGATGAATATAGACGAATTCTACGAGGTCGACCGTGGTCAATTAATGGATGGCTTCTGAATCTTCAGCCGTGGGAGGAGGACATGGTCTACAGTGAGGTATGTTTCGATTGGTGTCCTTTCTGGATACAATTTCAAGACCTTCCTCTGGCGGTAATGGATGTAGATAATGCGATTAGACTTGGTTCTAAAATTGGTGAGGTTTTGATAGTAGAAGATCCTAGAAGGAATGGATTGTTACGTCGAAGTTTCTTGAGGGCTCGTGTGCTGGTTGATCTGAGAAAGCCTTTGGTGTCTGGCCTTTGGACTCCGCGACCTGATAAGGATCTGATTAGGATAAAGGTCAAATACGAGAGATTACAAAATCTGTGCTATGGTTTGTGGAAGAGTAGGTCATGACTTGAGGAATTGTTCTTACAATTGTAACAAGGAAGGTTAGACAATGGCAGAATATGGCAATTGGTTGGGGGTACAGGCAGCGAGAAGAATGGATGATATTCTTGTGGTTTGTAAGGAGGATTGGGTGGAGATTGAAGGTCTGTCTCTAAAGAAAAAAGCAGAGGCAAGTAAGAAACTGGAATGGACAGAGGTGCCTAGCCAGAAGATGAACCCGACTGACAATGAGGCCTCAACAGAACCAGAAGTGATTGGTGGGGAGAAAGGTGTGGGGGAGAAGAAGATTGGGAATAGTAGTCCTGGTTGCAAAACTATGAAGCAGGCCAGTCCTAAGTCAGAAAAGGAATAAAAAAAGGTTGACAAGGGTGGGGAGGCGGTTGGCAGTCCATCGAATGCAAGAGAGAACATTGCTAAAGCCATGGTCCTATATGGCAGTGTATCTCCTATGTCTGAAATGATGGTTGGGCTAAGGAGGGTTGGTTTGAAGAGGTCCCTATGTGGAGAGGAGGAAGAGGAAAGGTGTGTCAAGAAAAGAAAGTTGTGTTTTGATGAACAAAAACAAGAGGAAGTTGCTCCAAAGCCTGTGCAAAGATCAAGTGGTAAAAGAGGGGGTAGGATCCCTAAGAAGTTGATGAGGAGAGGTGAAACTGGTTTGAAGATAAGAGAAGAAGGAAGAGCAAACTTAGAAAGCAAAATTCTAAGTAATGAAGGGAAGGAAGCTCAAGAGGCTAGGAGTGGAAGTTTGAGGATAGCTAAGGGCGAAGGTGACTGGCCTTTAACAGTCACCAAGGCCCAATGAGTGTTCTCTCTTGGAACTGTCAAGGTTTGGGGGTTCCTTTGACAGTGCAAAATTTGAAAAATATTACCAGAAGTAAAAAACCCTCAATTATCTTTATTATGGAAACAAAACAAAAAGAAGGAAGTTGGATAGGCTGCGAAGGCAGTGTAGGATGGATAATATGTTTGTGGTTAATCCAGTTGGGAGAAGTGGAGGGTTGTGTTTGTGGTGGTGTAAGGAGATAAAATTAGAAATTTTGTATAGTACCAAAAATATCATTCATACTCATGTGATTTCAAGAAGCATTGAAGTGCTTGATTTTATCACGTTTGTCTATGGGCCGGATGTTGATACGGAAAGAGAGAGGGTTTGGAGGAAGATTAAGGAATTTGTGAATGAGATAGATGGGTCTTGGATGTGTGTTGGAGACTTTAACGACCTTGCCTCGCGTGAAGAGAAGAGAGGGGTAACCCAAGATCGATAAAGAGGATTATGGGTTTCCAAGCTTTCATTGCAGATTACGGCTTCATAGATCTTGGCTTCCAAGGGTTGAGATATACTTGGTGTAATAAAAGAATATTAGAAGATAACATCAAAGAAAGGATTGATAGAGCTTTCGGAAACGTTGATTTTAGAGCAATTCTTGAAAGCTCAAGTTTTCCATTTAGAGCCTTTGGGTTCTGACCATACTCCTGTACTGGTGGATTTGAGGTATGATGGTATTAAAGCAGTCAAATGTTTCAAATTTGAAATTATGTGGACAGAACACCTTGGTTATAATAGTATAGGTGAAAAGGGTGGTGTATGGGCCTAACTGCAAGGAGCAGTGTAATTGGAGAAATTATTGGAAGACTTGACAATTGTAGAAAGGTGCTAATGAATTGGAGTAAGCAGGTTTTTCCTAATAATAAGAAGTTGGTGGATAATTTGATGAGCCAGCTATTTGATTGCTATGATTTGATTTTTACTGATGAGGTTTTTAAGAGGATAGGAGAAATTGAGGATGAGCTGGAGAAGGTGTGACATAATGAAGAAATGTATTGGTGGTAGAGGTCGCGGGTCTCCTGGTTGCGACATGGTGATATGAATTGACGGTTCTTTCATGTATCCACGATTATGAGGAGACAGAGGAACTGTGTTTTGAAAATAAAAAATAAAGATGGTCTTTGGATGGAAGAAGAAGGTTCTATTTCTAATTGCTTTGTCAATTATTACAAAGATTTGTTTAAATCTTCAGGTAAAAGATGCTTTGATAAAGTACTACCATTTGTGGACTGTTGCATAACGGATAGTATAAATGAGTGTCTTTTGGCTCCTGTTAGTAGATTAGAAGTTCATGATGCGGTATTTGAACTTGGTGTTACAAAACCCCTGGGCCTGATGGCTTTTATGGAAAATTCTACCAATCTTCATCGCAGGTGGTAAAGGAAGATTTGTGGAGATTGGTCTGTCATTTTTTTGAAGGAAGAGGAGATATTAGTGAGTTAAACTGGACCAATGTCACGTTAATACCAAAAATTGACAAGCCTGAGGAGGTCAGTCAGTTTAGACCTATTGGGCTATGTAACTTTGTGTATAAGGTGATCTCGAAAGTACTTGCTAATAGGTTGAAATGTTGGTTGAATATTTGTATTTCAAGTAGTCAAGGTGCTTTTGTCCCGGGACGCTTAATCCATGACAACATCATTGTTGCTCATGAAGTGTTCCATTATTTGAGAAGAAGAAAGAAGGGGTCAAGGAGTGAGTTTGCCTTGAAAATGGATATGAGTAAAGCTTATGATAGGGTGGAATGAGATTTTGTCGAGGCTATCCTATTGAAGTTTGGTTTCCACAAAAAATGGGTAAAGCTAATTATCAATTGTATCTCCACTGTGAAGCTAAACCTGTGTCTGTCAGGAAGAAATGTTGCTGAAGTTATCCCAGAGAGAGGTCTGAGGTAGGGAGATCCGTTATCTCCTTACCTTTTCATTCTGGTGGTGGAAGTGCTCTCAAGAATGATTAGTAGAAATGTGGATGATGGTGTGTTAAAGGGGATCAAGATTACCAGTCAATGTCCGACTCTCTCACATAGCTTCTTTGCAGATGATGTTCTAATTTTTATGAATGCTGATGACAGTAATTGCATAAATTTGGCAAAAACTTTATAGGATTATTGTGAAGCTTTCAGGACAAATGGTGAACCTTACCAAATCTGGAATCTTCTTTTCCAAAAACACGAACTCTGTGACCAAGAATAGAGTTTGTAATATCCTGGGCATTGATGATATGGATGAGCCTGGGAAATATCTTGGGATTCCAAATGTTTGGGGAAAGTCAAAAAGTCAAGTCCTGGCGTTTGTAAAAGAGAGGATTGGCAGAAAAGTAGCAGGTTGGAGTGGAAAATTGTTGTCTCCAGCTAGTAGAGAAATAATGATAAAAGCTGTTATTGGGGCAGTCCCATTATTTCCAATGAATTGCTTTAAATTCCCAAAGAAAGTCTGTAAGGAGCTTGATGCGTTAGTGGCAAAAGTCTGGTGGAATGGCTTAGAGGAAGGGAGGAAAATTCATTGGAAAGCTTGGGATGAGATGACTTTGGCGAAGAAGGAAGGAGGACTGGGATTTTGACAACTTGAAGTGGTTAATGAAGCCCTTTTAGCAAAAACAGCATGGAGAATCTTGAATTGTCCTAATGAGTTATGGGTACAGGTCTTGAAAGGAATTTATTTTCCTGAAACAAACTTTGTTGAAGCTCAGAAGGGTGGTAGAGCTTCATGGATCTGGTATAGCATTTTGGAAGGGAGAGATAAATTGTTACAAGACTTGTTTTGGAGAATTGGAAATGGTTGAAATGTCAGGCTCTGGAAAGATAAGTGGTTGAAAGGTGAAGATAAAGTACTGGCAGATCTAGCTCAAGTTCCTAAAGATAAGACAGATTGGTGTGTAGCTGATATTATCCAAAATGAACGGTGGGCTGTAGAGAGACTAGATGGCTTAGTTCCAGATGAGGTGATTCATAAGATTGACAGCATGTGCATTCCTTCAGTGGAAAGAACGGATGAAGTGATGTGGAGTGTAGCAAGAAATGGTAGGTACGCTACAAAGAAAGGATACCACAGGTTTAAAGAACTAAGGAGGTGCAGAAATGGAAGAGCTGGTACTTCAGATACGGTTTCTAAGCAGATATGGAACCAAATCTGGAAGGTAAAAGTTACTCCTAAGATTTCTCATTTTCTCTGGCGCTGCTTTGTTAAGGCTATCCCAGTTAGAGAACGGTTATTTAGAAGGAAATGTTGTAGTTTTGTGCTTTGTCAAGTTTGTGACCAGGAGACCGAATCAATTGAGCATGCCATCTTTCTTTGCCCGTGGGCTAGAAGTGTCTGGTTTGGATGTAGGCTCAACCTTCGTTTTGATTCTGGAAATTTGAGAAGTCTAGCTGAGTGGTGGAAGAATGTCCTGGTTGATAACCAAGTGCTTGATGAGAAGCAAATTTCCTATTTTGTGTGGGTTATGTGGTTGATTTGGAAAGAAAAGAATAGAGTAGTCTATGAAGGAAAGGTGCCTGACCCATGTGTGATAATTGAGATAGCTGGAAAGATGGTGGATGAGTTCTGGAGGGTAAGGGAATTGGAGGTAGAGAAGGAAGGGGAAGGTGTTAAAGAAAGACAAAACGTGGGGTGGATGGCACCTGAAGTAGGCTGTGTTAAAGTTAACTATGATGGTTCTTTTAAGGACGGTATCGCTGCTATTGGGATGATTTGTAGAGACAGTGAAGGAAACTTTTTGTGGGGTTTTGGGGAAAAGGTGCAAGCTGATGCTGTGGTTATTGCAGAGATTTTGGCACTGAGGAAAGCCTTAATACTGATCTCTGATATGAGCTATGATAAAGTGGTAATTGAAACTGATTGTGCAGAGGTTTTTTGGTGTTGCTCAAAGGCTTCAGCTGATGGAATTGATTGGAGAGGACGCTGGGAAATTCAGGAGGTTATTGAAGTCTTGAAGAATCTGAGGTATGTTTCTGTTACTCTGATTTTTAGGAAGAGTAATTTGGCAGCAGACTTGATTGCTGTGAGTTGTGGTAGGGGTGTGAGCCCAATTGGGTAGGTGAATTCACCATCACCTCCTCTGGCTAGCATTTTAGCCAACGATTTGTTACTTTGGAGGAAGTTCAAGGCTGCAGAATGTTCTGATAACCAGCGTAAGGATTTGGTTCGGTTGGCGTCTTATGGGGACTCTAGGTTCAATAGGTGTGGTATTGGTTGACTCTTTTTTTTTTCTAGCTTTCTCTTTGTTTGCTTTTCCTGTCTTTTATTTTGATAGGTTGTACTTTAGGTCTTTGTGTTTTGTTTTGTCTGGTCGGCCAGTTGGCTATTGGTGTTTGTAATTGCTTTTTTTGGTGATTAATAAAATTGACTTTGTTTTGGCCAAAAAAAAAACCAATAAAGGTAACACCTCTGAAACTATCAATAAAAAAAGAAGAATAACCATATACTGAAACTATCAATGACAATAGAAAATAAATACGGTTTCGTTATACTGTTTTAAACAACCACTATTATGGTACGAAGGAGAGAATGAACCATAAAGTCAAAAAATAATTGAACAAGAAAACATGAATGTACTTTTTATATATTGTTTTGGACAACCTCTATGAGGATATGAAAGAGAATATCAATCACGAAGTTAACAAATAATTCTAAGCAAAGAAGGGTAGAATGTTCGATTCCCTTCTTTTCACGCCCCAAATCATGATGTTAGCTCTAAATTCTCTTTTACCTCTGTTTCTTAGAATGTCAAATGAAAAGATTCAAATATTACATACGCCGAAAAAGAACTAGCTGTAGTTTCAATCATAACATAGATTTATGGAAGAAAAGTAACACCTTTGAGCTTCATGTTCATATATTGAAACTATCAATGAAAATAGAAGAATAACCATATACTGAAACTGTCAATGACAATAGAAAAATAAATATAGTTTCTTTATACTATCTTAAACAACATCTATTTATGGTACGAAGGAGAAAATGAACCATAAAGTCAACAAATAATTGAACAGTAAAAGGGTAGTATGCTCTGCCCCCAGCTCCTAAAGCCCAACATGAGTATGTTGATGGCACTGAAGTTTCAATATCTGATATTTCTTTAGTCTCTGTTTCTTAAACTTTCTATATCAAAAAAAAAAGAAATAAAAACTCCAACAAGAATTTCCATCGTACCATATAATTGACAGATCTTTGACAAAACTAAAGAAGATCAGTCCATATTTTCATAACAACCAGACAGAGTCTATACTGTTACTAAGGAAACTATAAGGCAGAGAGAAAGTTCAAAAACAGTAATGATGGAAGGAACAGCTGCAGAGGCTAAGAAACACTTGAAACAAACTAGTTTAACTGAAGGAAAATCTCAGGTTGATCTTTTCTTTTGATCATTGGGCACCTGCAATTTCAACTCCTTTAATGCAGAGATCAGCATGGATACGAATTTATATTAAGGAAACAGAGTAAAGTGCCAGATGATCAACACTAACTCATGAAGTTAGGAGGATTCAAAGCTCTACAACACATGAGCCACTCATGAAAGTATCATGAGTGTCCTTTTGGAGACTAACCAGTTTCAGAACCATGAAATCTCTACAAAGATCTAAACCACTATAGCTAGTGAGCATGAATATGGTGATCATGAAACAGAGTCTCAGAGACAGACCTTCGCCACAGCCAAGCTTGACGCTCTTGAATGGAGTCTGAGTACGCAAGAACTCAAGCAAAGTGGTTGATGGGTCAACGCTTGAGAGCTCAAACCTCTCCCCATTCACAGCAAAAACTAAGCTTTCTCTTCTCTCTCCGTTCTCCTTCATATCTCAGATCAAGCCAAAAGCTCAGAAATGAACTGTCTTCACAGAAGATTGTGCCCACTCCACGCAGTTTGGTCATAAAAACGATAAAGCTGTCGGCTTTGGTACAATCATTTACAATTTTCAATTCCTCCCCACGTCTTCATCTCTCTTCCCCACTCTATACTTTTATATATATATATATATATAATGTGTGTGTTTTAAGTAGTCCATTGGTCCACATGATTGGCCAAGCCGCTGTTAAGCAAGGCACGAGTAAAGAACATTTGACGTAGCCCTTTTCTTCCCAGGTCAAGGAAAAACAAACAAAAGATAAAAAAGGCGTAGCCCTTTACTTTGAAAAATGGTGGGAACACAGAAACTGTTTCGAATACACGTGTGCAAGGGTGACCAGAGGAGAACAGCCGAAAGAGAAAAAGAACCCTCTGTCTCCCCCTCTTTCTTCCATCACGGATCTTTGCTGCGTAACATCAATGGGATCGGACTGTGAGGGGTGTTTGGATAGAAACCAAACTATAGTTTCAGAAATGTTTTTACGGATTACGAAGTAAATATATGGAGGAGGTTACCTCGTTTTGCAGAAAAGTGATTCTGAAACCTAGGTTTTGATTTTGTCAAACACCCCCTGTGTTACACATTGCTCGATAAATTATTCCGGTTGATTCAAGAAATACATACGACGGTGGCAGAGTAATGATAGCGGGATATTGAAAATGATTACTGTCGCCAATATAAAGGTCGCATGAGAGTTGGGCCTATAGGACTCCCTAATATCCCCTTAATGTTATAACTTTAGATTTTATACAGAGATATTTGGATATCTTAAAGTGATAAATTGATATTCTGGTAAAAAAAAAAGTGATAAATGATGTGGTTTTATATTTTGTATAATTTTTTTAAAAAAAGTAAATCAAAATTGCATGATATTAAGGTTTTTTTAAAAAAAATACAATAAATATAAGGCTACACAGCTTCAATTTCATTACAATAAGATATCAAAACATCTTTTTCTATGTAGAATCTAGTAGTTGAAAAAAATAATAATGAAAGGTTAGACATTACATTCCAACTTTTAACCGCTTCAAACAATTTATGACAAACAGTTAAAGTATGTTAGTTTTAGGCTGTGTTTGGGTGACACTCCAAACCATAGTTTGGGGACCCAAACCATAGTTTGGGGAATAAATCACCCAAACACCCCTAAAAACCAAAATCATGGTTTTGGGTCAAAATCATGGTTTTGAAAAAAGCAAAAAAATTTTGCTTTTAGAGAAAAAAGGGAGAGTGTGAGAGCCTATAGCATATGTATCTTGTTATTTTTTTTATAAACATATTTAATCTTATATTTTATAAATATATATACATATTAATTATTTATTAATTATATTATTTTATGTATTATTAATTATGTTAATAAAAAATATATTATTAACAATTTTATTCTTTCAAATTAAAATATATCATAAAATCTATTTTTTCTGTAATCATCATATTAACTTATGTCTTTTTTTTAGTAATTTGTATATATAAAAAGTGCTTCTGATAACAACTATCCAAACACTCTCATTTCTCAAAATCACTTTTTCATAAAATTTATTCTTCCCAAAATCTATTCTCCAGAATCACTTTTCTAAACCACGGTTTGATTTCATCCAAACACACCCTTAGTGAAGTTATATAAAAGGAGAATTGCTGAGGTCCAAAGTAAGGAAAATAGCTATTCCTCTTGTCCTATTTATAAAGCATAAAGAGAAGGTATTTTTTATGTGGATGTACAAGTTAACCATTTATTTATTATTGTGTCGAATTTGTTTATGTGAAGGATAATATGTATTAAAAAGGGATATAATTGAAAAGTCGTTGAATTTTACGTGAGAGTTAATGAAATTTAAGGTTTTCTTTTGTTTGTCTAAAACATATTAAAAAGGACTTATAAAGAGGATCCAAAAAGTATTAAAAATTCTCAATGACAAATGAGAAGTTGTTATTTCCTATTTTGAAATTTATCATTACATATTATTTAATTGTTATTGAAACTTTTTAATAATTATATTCCTTTCTTTGGATTTTATTGTAATTATCCCTTGTATATAAAATTTAAATTACTTTCCAAAAATGCCCTCAATCCCTTCCTTCCCGGTCCTAATTAATCCCTTTCTTTATATTTGCACACTCCACATTAAATTAAGGTATTTTAAAAAAAAATTGATTAATAATTCAGACAAGTTGCAAAAGGCCGAAGTTTCGCATTCGAAGTCCATCTTGACCTAACATAATTTGTTTGTTTGTGTTTTTTTTTTTTTTTGAGTTAGCATGACTAGGCCTAGCCTAAAGTCACAGGACAAAATCAAAATCGTGGACCGATGAACAACGTAACGCAGCAGGCGTGATTAAAGTAAAAGGATGACAAGCGAGTTTTATATTTAAATATTTGGATAATATAATTAAATATCTCAAGAGTAGCTAGCAAGGAGTATTCAGAACCTAAATTTTTTTTTGTTTTTATATATCTTAAAAATTTATTTTCATAGCAAAAATATCATGACCATTATCCATCATTAAATTTGACCATTAAATTATGTTGTTTGACCGGTATTTTTAACGGCCAAATTTAATAATAAATAACAGTTCATGATAAAAATGTTATAAAATAAAAATTTCAAGGTATATATGAGTCAAAAAAAGTCACAGATGTTGAGTACTCATTTGTGGACACTTTTGGAGTATTTAAGCACCTTATTTCTTAAATATTCTCACACATATAATGAGTCATTAGTTATCTTTATTGTTAATTTATTAGTACCTTCCGTTTTTAATATAAGATCTGTTTTTAATATGTTACATGATTTCTCTAAAATATTTATATGTATAATTAGATTATAGATCAATTTATAATAGTGGCAAAATTAGTTTTTTTAAAAAATAAATATGAATACTTTAAGATAATTTATTAATTTTCTTAATTTCTCTAAATAAGTTAATCAGATTATATATTAAGGCAGGAGGAAATATTATATTATAATAAAAGGAGTTAGAGGGACACCTCTTGATTTGCCAGGTTTTTTCATTGAACTGAGTAATAAGAGATGGGGCCAAGAATAACTATGCCATCCGATCATACTCCTTATGATTCTATTTATAAGTTAGAAAAAAAAAATTTATTCCGTCTACGAGCCACATCATTAAATTATTTTATATGCATAATTTTATATTTTATTTATTATTGTGTGTATTTTTTAAAAAATTATATATTAAATAAAACTAAATTTAAAAAGCTCTTAAATTTATGCTTCAATAAACCTTCAAACAAAGCCCTTGCACTACTACAAAAGATACATATAATGTCAGAGAACAACGACAGTTAAAAAGAAAAATACCGTGAAAAAAAAGTCGATGTCATTTTTGTAAATAAAATCCATGACCGTTAACTTTCCACGATGATTATTTTAAAAGTACTTTACATGATGGTTTTCTTAATAACCGCCATGGAAAGTTCAAAATTTAATCTTATCACATGTTTTGTTTTTCACATTTTCACATTTTCACATACTCATAGTGTGCCGTGATCCCCTCGTGTCCCACCACTGAACTGTAATACCAACATATCCGCACTATTTTCCGCCTTTTTCTTTCTCCATTTCACTTGTGGTGTTGTTCTGCTGTGTTAGCCGTCTTTCATCACCACTGTTGCATCTTCCTTTGCTTTAATCTTTTCCACTGAGTGAGTTTCCTCTTCTTTCGCCATTTTCATTTTTTTTGGTGTTCTTGGATGTTTTGATATTAGAAATCTGTTGTATTTCAAATGGGTTGATTGATTTTATATTTTGGATGTCTTGCATTGTTTATTTTGCGTTTAATATATGTTTGAGGGGTTGGTTGGTGACATTTGAAGTTAGAAAACCTCAATTACTTCCTATACACGGTATTAAAAACATGTTTAAATGTTCAAAATTGATTAGTTCCTGAGTTTTTAATTTTTTATAATTTTTTGATATTTATTTCGAATTTTTGTCAATTTTTTTGTAATAAATTTGAAAATTTTCTAATAAATAATCTGTTAAGTGTTTTGGCCAATTTTTTTTTTTCATTACGAACTTTAGCAATGTTGTTTAAAATTTTATGACAAATGGATATCATTTGTATTTCCATTTTAGATTCAGAAGTTTTAGCTTAAAGAATATTTATTTATTGAATTGGTTTGAGATTGAATTATTTCTTTTGTTTTGTTAGTTATAGTTTTTCAAATTTGTCTCGTATTTGTTTATTATATTGTTAGTTTGTTGATTGATTGATTTGTCATTTTTTTAAAATAATTTGGGATTTATTATATTTAAGGAGAAATTCTGTCAAAATTTTTATAAAATAAAAAAGGCATTCCCTTTAATTTGTGATTAAGTGGAAAGTTAACAGTCACGGATTTCATTTATAAAAATGCCACCAGTTTTTTTTCCACGACATTTTTCTTTTAAACCGTCGTTACTTTCCAATGTTATATGTATTTTTTGTAGTGCGGTCGTACACTCGTGTCTATTGATTTTTTAATGCAGTTCATCAATCCAAGGGTTTATAGATTGGTCAATTTGGATACTAGAAATAATGGCACTTTTAGATAAACTGTAGCAGATATGTAAATTCAAGAAGTCAAGATTGACCAACAATTTTAAGTTCAATGATGGTAGTAAAAGGTTCAACTTTATTAATTGTATCAATTTCACCAAAGAAGGTGTGTACATCAATTCTTTACTTCTCAAAAGTAATAAAGCAATGAGGCCTTCTAAGTTAGATATAAATTTAAGTAAATGGTCAATATTAGTTAAAAAAAAATTCAAGTATTTTAAGAGTGGGCATGTTGTTGAAAAAATTATCTAGGATCCATTTGAGATTATAATTACAATAGAAAAGAAACGTGAAAAGTTTTGAGCGATATAGGAAATGTACCATCTGAAATTTTGTGTATGTTTCTTTTAGTAAGAAAATTTGTAGAAAATTTTCATTTTCCATTCCCTGATAATTTTATCAAATTCATACAAGTTTTTCCTATAATTTTATCAATCTTGTTTGCATAAGTCAATTCTTTACATCTTGAAAGCAATAATGCAACGTTACTCAATACTAGTTAAAAAAAATCAAGTATTTTAAGAGTGGGTATGTTACTTAAAAAAATCATCGAGGATTCATTTGAGATTATAATTATAATCTGAAAGAAATATGGAAAGTTTAGAGCAACATAGGAAATGTAACATCGAGAATTTTGTGTAAGTTTAGTAAGAATTTTTTGTTGGCAGAGTTTCTTTCTATTTTCCATTCTATGATAGTTCTATCAAATTCATACAAGTTTTTCCTATAATTGTTTCAATCTTATTTGCAATAATAGCTATGATCCTAACCAATGTGTGATTATCCACTTTCCATAATTATTTAACAAATTATTCTTTTTTCTTATTTATCCACATTTACCTTGCACGCCATTGAATGATATTGAGTAAGAACTGCATGTCTTTGCTCAGAGTTTCTTTCCTCTCCTTCGGTCTCTCTCTTTCCCTTATTTGCTCCCTTATTACACGAGGACATACTTTAAAAAAAAATAAAAAGAAGTTTACCTTTTACATATTTATTATTTTAAACTATTTTCTTAAACTATTTAATTTATTTATTAGGATTTTATAAAAAGGATCAGCGGGGTGCTTCCTTTGTCTCTTATTATATAAGATGTACTTTGGGTTTGTTTAAATATTAAATACATTTTTACCTATTTTACTTTTAATAAAAAAATTAATTTGTTAGTCCTTATAGTTTTACTCCTCCGGTCCTAATTATAAGACCCAATTGAGTTATTTGAGGAGATTAAGGAAGTAAGTTAAGTTGGTTATTTATAATAAATAAGTGTTGTCATTCCTAAAATATCCTTGCTAATTAAGTATATTGGCTAAAACTATCATTATTAGAAGGATTATCTTGGAAAAAAAATGCATAAATATAAGAGACAAAATGGATTGGGGTCTTATAATTAGGACCAAATAAAAAGTCAAATGGGATCTTATAATAAGGACCGGAGGAGTATCAAATTTTGAATCAGGTCTTTATAGTTTTTTTTTTATATAAAAATTTTATCCTTAATGTATATTTCATTAGCGGTGTTAGTCCTTCTGTCAACTAAATTTGCAAACGCATTTAATATGAGTTAAGAGGGATGTAGTGTCTTGAATAAAATCTGACTAAAAACAGACGCGAACCCAACGGGGTGTGTGCTGCGGGTCAGTTTCAAAGCAATGGAACTGCCGGAACTCATTGACATAGCATAACCTATTTGAATAACTTATAAGTTATTTTTCAATCGTAATTTACAAAATATAAGATAAATATACTCATCTGATCCTATTTATAAAATACTTCCAATATATTTCACACAGATAAAAAAAAAACTTAAACTTCACTAACTCATTTAAAATTTAGTAATTTTCTAACTTTATCTCTATTTAATATATATTATACCTCATGTAAATAAAATCAACACAATAATAAATGAGGGGAAAATTGTACATTTATACAAAAATTTCTCCTACTGCCCTATAAATAGGACCAAAAATTATCTTTTCTCTCTATCTTATAAATGGAACTAGAGGAGTATAAGAGAAGTTTTATCTCGACTTACGTAAAACGTGCTTACAAATGATTTCAACCATGATGGCAAACAAGGCATAATCAGAACTAAGAGCTTCCAACCCAACCATTCACAAAGTCTTCTTGGAGAGCATCTAATTACGTTGTTCTTCATGTTCAATGCCTATAAGCAATTGATGAAGCTAGTCCAGGATATCAAGGCTGCTCCAAAATACTAGGGGTGTTCAAGGTCGGCCCGTCCCGGTCGGCCCGTTCCGGTCCCGGTCTTATTGGGACGGGACGGATCCGTCCCGAAATTTTTCGGGACGGGACAAAAAAGGGACCGGGACGGGACGGGACACGGGACGGGGCCGTCCCGTCCCGGTCCCGTCCCGGTCCTTTTTTTTTAAATTTTTTAAATTTTTTATTCTATTTATATAATATCATTTTTTTTCATGTTTTTTTAAGATTTGAGACTATTGTATGGAACTATAGATATATTTATTTAGAGTTTTTATATTTGTTAATGATTTGAAATTATTGATTATTAGAATTTTTAGCAAGTTTTTATTGTGTTAAAAGCTTTTGTTTAGAGTTTTTAATGATTATTATATGTAATATTTTGAGCTTTTATTTAAGAGTGCCCAAACAAATAAAAAAATAAAAAGATGTTTTTTATAAGGTTTAAGCCCAAAAAAATATAATTAAAAAATTCAGATTTTATTAAAAAATTAAAAAAAATTAAAAAAAATTAAAAAAAATTTAAAAAAAAATGTCCGGGACGTCCCGGATCCGTCCCGTCCCGACCGGGACCGGGACAACCCCGGGACGGACCGGGACACGGGACAGAAAATCTGTCCTGTTACTGTTCACCGGGACGGAACCGGGACGGGCCTGTCCCGGTCCCGATCCGTCCCGTGAACAGCCCTACAAAATACTAGCCTTCTATTTTCTTTATTCATTTTGACCAATTAACACTCAAAAGACAAAAGTTAATGAACCACGCCTTTGCGCTTTTCCTTCTTTATTTGCAACCAGGTTCATTAACATAAACCCACACTAACCTGCTTCATCCAAATGTCTAACAAACTATACACATACATTGAGTTCAACATATACCCTTCCTCAGTGCCAAAAAAAAAAAAATGCTCTGCCTCTGCATTTGATTTATATATATATATATATATGATCTTTTGGAAACTCTCAATAGTTTGTTCCTTGAACCCTATGGAGAAGCAGAGAAAGATGAAAATGTGTACTTATTTGTCGTTCACTTTTTTATATATATCTCAGGATGGGGGTTGTCTATTATACACACACATGCTTCTTGGCTCTCCCTTACGAATGAATATATAATAAAATTGTAATGGAAAAGCAACTGGAGAAATAATCTTAAAAATCATGATAGTAACCCTTGAGAACTCCAGCTTTTAAAGGGTCAAGTTAGTAAATGTGGTATTCACACGTAACTTGCGCCTGTCTTCTCCAACTGGACAAATGCTCCACAAAATGTTACTCTGTTTTTTGAAGCAGAAAACAGGGTAGTTAGTGGCACTGCAAGAGACTTTTTAAAATCGATTGGGTTGGAAATTCAGCAGTTCCTTTGCCCCGAAACGGACCCGCAGCGCAGAACCCATTGGCATTGCAGGCGGGAAGGCAGACCAAGATCACGTGAGGGTGCTTAATCAGATTTTATTCAGGCCACTTCATCCTTGCTAACTCAAATTAATGGCGTTTGCAAGGTTATTTAACAGAAGGACTAGCACCACTAACAGAATAATCATTAAGGATGGAATAAAAAGAAAAAAAAACTATAAGAACCTGATTCAAAATTTGATAAAATTACAAGGAATAACAAATTAATTTTCCCTTTAATTAATATACTCCCTTACTGTCTTTTTCCGAATACATTCTCTCTTCTTTTTTCTCACTCCCACCTACCCACTTGCAAATAAGGATATTTTGTTTTGTTTTTTGTTTTTTTTAAAGAAGGCACATTTCCTACAAATTTATCATTTTTAAATGATGTTAACTAATTTTAACAATTCTTTTAAAACATGCCATTCAATTAATGGATCTTATATATGGGACAGAAAGAGTAACAAAATAGATAGCGATGAGTAGGGTGTACGGATGGCAGTGATTTGAAGCCAGAAAAGAAGGAAGAAGATGAGGTAACAATAACAGTGTCTTCTTTGAATTGAGTTTTAGAAGTTCAAGACTTCGAGAGTCAGGAATGTCATCAGGAATGCTTGAAGAAGAAGACGACTCTTTTTTACTGGCCGCATCTATTTAGTTTCCAATTAAACTTTTAAGATTATAGGTGTGTTTGGATAGCGGTAGCAGAAATATTTTTTTTTTTTAATCTGACTTTTACAGAAGTCAAATTGAGTAGAAGTCAGATAGGGTAATGTGATTTATATTTGAATTGTGTTTTGGAAAAAAGTTAGTTTGAGAAGTTGAAACTTATATGGATGATAAATGTAAAAGTAAGTTTAAATGTAAAATGAATTAAAAGGACATGAATTTTATTAATTAGTACATATCTAATATTAGATATATATAATATGACTATTTTTTAAGAAGTAAGGAAAATAAAATTATTAAAAGTAAAAAAATTTAATTTATTATTAGAAAGAAATTATATATAATGTGACCATTTTAAAAGAAGTAATGAAAATAAAATTATTAAAAATAAAGAAATTTAATTTATTGTTACAAAAAAATTATATATATAATGTGACCATTCTAAAAGAATTATTGAAAATAAAATTATTAAAAATAAAAAAGAATATTTTTAAGACAATTTGCTCTGCTAAAGAAATAAGGGAAAAGAGGCTATGCGAATAGGCGGAGAGAGCACAGGGAGATGACAGAGCAGAGGTGTGAGAGAATAGAGAGAGAAGGGATAGACGAGGGTTACTAAAAATTTTAAAGGAATTTAATAATATAATGACTTATCCACCGCCCACCGTTGCATTTCTTGGCTTCTGCGGTACTGAGCGTTTCCCCCATAAGTCAGATGGGAACGAAAGCTAATCCAAACAAGTATTACCTTCAAATCAAATGTTTTGCGTGTTTCAATGCACGTTTGGATCTCCAATCAGGGATCCAAACACACCCTATATCATTGTCTTTTGCACGCCATTAATCGCTATGTCCGTTGTTTATTTATTACTATTATATATATTAATATTCTGGGTCCTATTAGCAATAAAATCCATATATATATATATATATCTATATCTATATCTACTACCCCCACCAACAGAACATCCAATACTTGGCAGCTAAAAATATCCTTATGATTTATAGTGCTTCTCTTATCCTATTTATAGGGCAGAAGAGAAGACATTTTTTAGTTCTATTTATAGGGCATTAAGAAATTTTCTTTGTATGTATGTATAATTTTATACTTCATTTATTATTGTATTGATTTTATTTATATGAGGTATAATGTATATTAAACAAGGATAAAATTGAAAAGTTATTGAATTTTACATGAGAGTAAATGAAGTTTAAGGTTTTTTTTAGTCTGTATGAAACATGTTGAAAGTGACTTGTAAATAGGACTAGAGAAGTAATTTATAATGCAGAATGAAAAGGGTAAAACTAACAATTAGTCACATTGAAATGGCTCATTCTTCAAGTGAACAACCGGAAGAGCATAGCTTCGTTTCAAGCCAACTAAAGTGATGACTCGTTGGCCTTTATGTCCATTGAAACCCATTGCCAGAACCATGCGAAACTGAGAGAGAATGATCCAAAATAGAAGCAGAAAAAAGATGAGAGATGGATGGACCTTGTTCATATTTTAAAAAATTTAAAAGCAGCGAAGATATGTGTTTTAGAGAGATAGATAGTAATCTGCTTAGAGAGGAGATTTATCATATAGAAAAAGCAACGTTTCAAACCCATTCAGACGTATTTTAAGCAGACACAACTTCCCCAGGTCAAGGACTAGCCTTAACAAGTGCAGCAGTGCAAGCCTTGCCTGATTTCGAAATTAACCAATACAGTGAAAATAAATGGGAGAATTACAATAAGGTCTCAAGAAAGAGGAAAAAAATTACAAAACAAGTCCTAGAGATTATCATTATCCACTTTAAAACTTGTTATTATAAGCTGCTCAAATTGTTATTGAGACCTTTTAGTAATTATTTCTCTTTCTTGAGACTTGATTATAATTCTCCCAAAATAATCGCTTATGCCACCAACATAGGAATCTATGCATGATTATGAGCTTCTGGATATGGTACATGTATGTTGGGAAGTACCGGCAATGTCTTCGCATTAAACCAGTTATCATTCTCACTGACTAGACAGTTTCAAATACCCATTAGAACAACAGTTCATGGGCATGCAATATAAGAGAACTCTACCAAAACATATAGGACAAGACAACATGGAACATCAACGATTTAATTAATATAAGATGAAATGTTTTCTAGGTTGTATTTCTGTCATTCCAGGCTCTGAGCATTTCCACTTTTCACTTACGTTTCGTAGTATTTCTTAGAACTTATGTCATCTTTTGTTCCCCTTGGGATTTTGAAAGAAAAATAACAAAAGAGATTTTAAGAGAATGCAGAATCCGTGGATGCTTCACAAAATGAATACAATGGGAAGCTATAAAACACAAAGAAAAACACGTAGAATGATATACCATACCTATTGATGTGAAATTCCAGTGACGTCAATTTTCTTTTCCAGCACTACATAGTCTCTCACAATTTTCAAGTTTCATAGTTATAGAGCAACTTTATATTCATTACAGCTTTCTTTCATATTTCTTTCTTCATTCCTCATTATTTTATTTAGGGAACATAGAATAAAGGATTGATGTATAAATTTGTTTTCGAAGTTTTCACTAAGAAGTATTGAGCATCTAGAAATTTATTTAATGTAAATTTGTAAAATTTAAAATCGTAGTAATATTGTCCTTACCATTAAAATAGTGACATTGACTGTTAGTATTTTTAACGATAAAGAGCAAAATTGTTATAATTTTAAAATTATGCAGAAAATTTGCATTGAAAAATATCTTGAAGTGCCTAATGCTCCTAAATAAAAACTGTCAGGACAAATTTACTCATAAAATGAATCAAAGCAAGGAAGGTCTGTCAATGGAGAGAAAGTGGGACTCTCTGAGGATAAATCTGCAGAAGCCGAAATTGGTTGGTTAAGATATGTCCTGTTCATTGGGTTCAAGAAGCCATTGTTGGGCTCAGTGAAGATGTTTGCAGAAGCTCCATTGTTGTTGGCAGTCAAGTGATCGATTATTTGGCTCAGGGATTCGAGCCTTAAGCGCAGCTCAGTTGCTTGAGCTCGAAGAACAGAGTTCTCAGCTTCAAATCGCAAGTAATGTTCTGTGGTGAGACTAGTGCTTGTGAGAATTTGCTGATTCTCATTTTTGCGCTGAGCCACTTCAGCCACCAGATGGCCCAGATGTTTCTGCTTTCTCATTGGAGATAGCATTTCTGAATCGCGATTCGTTATCATCCCCTTCCTCTTCCTCAGATCCATCAGAACCTGCAGATCCTCCTCTGATTCAGAGTTTTGAGACATAGACGACGAACTTGAACCTGAAGATGTTCCGCTTGACGAAGCCGTGAGAGATCAGTAACAGATGACGAAGACCCAAAAAAAAACCAAAAACGAAAATCAAATACAGATACGACATTAAAAGCAAGAAACCCAGAAAATTCTGAGGAAAATAAAAGGATTATTACGGTATCTAGCGATTGGAGATAGTAATTAGAAAACAAGCAGGGAAGACTATGAAATCATGAAACACAGTACAACAATTAGAGGAAGGCAACGCAGAAAGATTGTACTAAATGGGTCCTACGCCTGCCGGTGGAATTGACCATACGCCTAGAAAGGAATTCACACAGAATTCGATTCATGAATCTCAAATATCAATACCCTGAAATCATGCATTTTAAGAAACCTCAAAATCTGCCACACTTGATGAGAAAAAAAATCACGACTTGCGTCAGGGTTTATTCATAGCACCTAAACTTACGACTTCCATGCCTAAACAGATTCAAAAATTAATAAAAAGAAGCTGTCTATCAAAATAAATATAAGAGGAAGCTAAGGCAAAATATATTGGGTTTACATTAATTATGGTGTTTTCGACAAAATTGTGGAGTTTGGTATCATCGTAAAAATAGAGAGGGATTCAAAAGACCCTGAATTTCAGTAATGCACAATCTGAACAGTGATTAAGAAACTAGCATCAAGCATGCATACACTACAAATTGGCTCGGTATGGTTAATACTTATTTTAAGTTCTACTTGACATAACCAAAATAATATATACACATACGCAAACATAAGAGTGGATTTCGAAGATTCTTCATTGAATTAACAAATTTATCAAGGTTTATCAACTTGTGACATCTTCCAGCACTTCGGGTCCTTGCTCTTCCATGCTCAATGATTCAAATAGATTACCAGACCTTTATTTAGATTTTTTGGGGAAGTATATTCAAACTGATTGTGAGTTTATGTGATATTTTTCTCATGACTCGGTACCATATGCAAGGGGGCTTAGCTTCCCACAAGTGAAGGCATCAGAATATTTTAGAGAAGGATAGAGCATGGTTCCTCTTAAATACCAAAGTTCATTTTGGTAGACCAATTGATTTCACAACTCTCACTTTGGGAAGAGTGATAGTAGCTAGGGCATAGAGTGTTACCACTATAATAATGCTCTCCAATCATTTCTTCCATCAACATACAAGATTAAACGTAAATGGTCTCTAGGTTTGGGAGTTGTGCTATTCTTGCGTCATCAGAATCTTCATTCTTCTGCATCCATAAATATCAAGAACTTTGAGGTAAAGAAATAGCCTATCCAAGGAAGGAGCAAAGGTGCCACTACTTGTTTCAAGTGTTTCAATACTATGGGGGAGATAGTCTTTGGTTTAAGTGTGGTAAATTGAGATTGCTTCAAATATAAACACCGTGAAGAAAAAATTGTCTCAATAAAGACAATATAAGTTGGATGATTTAAGATTTTATAAAACACAAATAAACACATATAAATACTAATTTGTATTACTTTTAGTTCTAAATATGAGACCTAGTTCGTTGTACAAAAAAAAAATATTGAATCAACTGGACTACAAACTAGGTTTTATATTTAGAATTGAAAGTAGTATATAAAATAATATAGTTGGGATATATGAATCTAACCATGATTGTTCAAAAACATATTGAATCAACCGCAAGTCAGATTCATTCATCATATTAGAAACAGAGAAAGGACCAACTTTAATCTTTTTTTGATGCATATCTTCATCAGTGTGGCTTTGTACTTGTTGGGAAGAATTTAACATAATGTACTTATGGGAAGAACATAATATAATGCACTTATGTTATTCATTCATATATGAGAGAAAATGGTGCGTTAATAATACCCTTTCAAGATGCCAAAATATCAGTCTTCCCTTCAAATTAAGATGCTATTATTTCATACCTTGTGAATCAAGGAGATCCTGTTTCTCGCTGGTGCCTTTACTGGAATCATCAGGACTACACGGTCGAATACCCATACCCGGAATCTGATAAATATGATATTTGATTCGATTAGCACTTGCTGCAAATAGAAATCCACAGTGATTACACTTTACTTTCTTCTTCCCCTCCAATACAGTGACTTGTTTCCACAGTTCAACATCCTTTGGCCTTCCACCTCCTCTCTCCATCATTACCTTTTCCCTGCATCCAACATTTTGGATCCACTTCTAATCACGCATTCAATTTAACTGCCAAACAAGTACTAGAAATTTCCAATGTTCAACCATTTTCCTTTTCGAGCAAATATAAAATGTAAGGAATCTGAATGGTTCGAAAATAGCCACTGAATACATGGAAACCCTAATCAAAGGGAAACTAGGAGAAGCAAACGTGAAGAGAAACAAGAAATCCAATTCAAATCGTGAAACAAATGAAGTAACTTACATCTGGTTTTTGGAAGATGATCGCGATGATGACTTGAAGCCAGAGAGAAGAACGAAGAAGATGAGCTAACAATAGCAGCTTTGAATTGTGGGCACTTCTTTTTTGCCGTAGTTCCGTAGGTTATACAACTAGCTGGAATCATTTAATCTATTAGTTTACTCTAATCTAGAGTGTGGTGGCTGGGCAAAAAAATACTCATTCGTTTTTATATAGAAGGCTTATTTTATAATGTAATTTATACTATAAAATGGGTCATAAATTTAAGACTAGAGGAGTATTTATAAATCATTTTAACTGTCAATAGTGGCAGCTTCTTGATGGAGGACAGAATATTTGTTGTCGGCAATATAATAAGCATACGATGTTTTGTATTTTTCATGAAGAAAATTCTGATATTGAGAATGCATTGAGATTGCAATAAAATAAGCATAGGGTGTTTTGTACCTTTTTGAAAAAGAACGTATTAATATTGAGATTGCTCATCTCAAAAGATTGCAAATTAAGTAAACCATGTTATACTTTAAGAGTCTATTTTGCCTCAACTGAGAGAGGGAAGGAGAAGGACTTTATTGAAGGAAAAAGGAGATATAGAGAGGGGAAAAATTTTAATATTACCTCATTTGGATTGTTAAAAAGGAAGAAGAATAGGAGATTTTAATATTACTTTGTTTGGTTTAGAAGGAACGGGGAGGGAAAATAGTTTTATATGGACAACTTTGTCCTTATTTTGTTTAAGTTATTTTTTCAAGGGAAAAATCCTAAAAAAATGACTATTGAATTTCAAATTTTCAAATCAGGAATTACTACAAAAATATGTTATAGTCGTTTTTTTTTTACGCGTGTAGTATGTAATACTGATTTGGAATTTTGAAATTTAATAGTCATTTTTTGGAGATTTTTCCTTTTTTTGAATTTTGTAGAGTGTTTAGTAAAATATAATTATAAATGATATTTAATATAAAAAATTATAATTTTATGATTGCTAAAATTGAATAAATTAATATAATTATTATATCCATTAACAATAAAAAACAATAACATCATGGTGGGTAGTAACAAAAAAATCCAGCAATTTAGCAATTATTTGTTTTATAAAAAATTAATCCCTCTAACATTTTGAAATGGAAATCCAATTGGAGCTCTAATTAAGTTGAAGAAGAATAACATCACTGCGGGTAGCAACCGAATATTGATGCCTTGTCAAGATGGTGGTGTCGTGCTATTAAAAGACGGTGGAGATGACGACGATGGCAAGATGAGGGAGGCACAGAGATCAAATTTGAGTGTCAACAGCAAGAGATGGAGAAGAGGAAGACGCAATATTATAGGTGAAGGAGGAGAGCTCCCACTCGTCGGAGATGAATAAGCAGCGGTGGCGTCATGATGGAAGATAAAGGAGAGGCGAAGCTGGATACTACCTAGCATGAGGTGTAAAAAAGGGTAACTTGGAAATAATAAATATACTTATGGATATAATAGTCAATACAAAGCAAAATATTGCTTCTCCACTTCAGATCCCCTAATTTTTTTAGAGGGAAAATGAGTGAAATTTTTAGGTACTATTTGGTATGAGGAAAATGGAGGGAAGGGGAGGGGATATAAATTTTTAATGAGCTTTATTTAAAAAATTGGAAAAACGTGGTTTTCAAATTTTAATATAGAAAAGTAATATAAAAGAGTAATAAAAGTTGATTAAAATTTTTAATTCCACTTTTTCAATTTTTTAAATCGAGCTTATTAAAATTTTCCTTCTCCTCTCCTCCTCTCATTTTCTCTCATACCAAACGGGTTAGAAAATTTTTCCTCCCCTCTTCCAAATTTTAAGAAACCAAACAAGAAGAAGGGAACAAAATCCCTCTTTTTTCCTCCTCTTCCCTCCCTTCCCCTCATACCAAACACGCTCAAAATCATCATAGTCCAATAATTCATCAACATTAATGGAGTCATGAGAGGCAAGAAGAAGTAATTAAATTTTGTATAATCAAATATTCGAATTCGTTTCTTACGTGAATTTTAATTTCTTCCCATCATGAACACCAAATCATTTATCATTCTCACTGACTAGACAGTTCTAAATACCCATTATAACAAAAAGGATATCACTTCATATGTGTTAGAAAGAAGACATTTTCTTAACGGAACAATAATGCAATCTTTTATTACAACGAACTAAATCAGTGTCCTTTTGGAGACTAACCAGTTTCTAAATCAGGAAACCACTGTACGTTGTGAACATGATCATCATATAAAACAGGGTCTTAGAGACAGAGCTTTGCCCACAATGGAGTCTGAGTACGTAAATACTAAAGCATAGATAGTGGTTGATGGCCAGGGAGCTCACATCTCTCTCCTTTCACACCAAAAACCAAACTTTCTCTTCTTTCATCATTCTCCTTCATCTCGCAAATGAACCTGAAAGCTCAAAAATGAGTGTCTTCAGGGAAGATCGTGCCATCTCCGCGCACTTTCTGGTTTTCTTAGATCATAAAGCTGCCGGCTTTGATCCCACCATTTTCAACTTTCAATTCCTCGATGTGAGCCTCTCACGTGTGTGTGTGTGTGTATCAGTGGAATTCAAACTCTTTTAGTTATACTCAACATGAACATGATGATCATGAAACAGAGTTTGAAAGAGAAACCTTCGCCCCAGCCGAGCTTGACGCTCTTGAATGGAGTCTGAGCATGCAAGAACTGAAGCAAGTGGTTAATGGGTCAACGCTTGAGAGCTCAAACCTCTCCCCATTCACAGCAAAAACCAAAGTTTCTGTTCTTTCTCCCTTCTCCTTCATTTCCCAGATTAACCCAAAAGCTCAGTAATATAATGAACGGTCGGCTTTGATACAACCATTTACAATTTTCAATTCCTCTATGTGTCTCTGATAACCTCTCGAAATTCCTACTAATTCAACTTGTGTTAACACTTTTTTCTAGGTTTTGGAAGCTAATTGTGTAGGATTATTCTCTTAAAGCTAGAAAATATGGCTTGATAAAGTAAACTTTGATTTACGCTAACAATTGGAGATTATTTGTGCAATGCTTCTAAGATTCTTTATGTAGAAAATAGCAGGAGCTGGAAGATGAATGACAAGGAGAAAGATTCAACTAATTTTGGGTGATCAGAGGAAGATCAAGGACCCAGAGCGAGCAAGGGCAGAAGACCGAAGATAGAGAGGCTGAAAAAGCACCCTCCATCGCGGTGCCTAAAGCAACCCGCCGCGGCGTCTCCAACAGAAAGGAAGGAAGGGCATTCTGTCCAAGGCGCCGCAGTGCCTATTCATATCTGCTGCGATGCCTAGTCCTTCCCGAGAAACTTGCCATTCTGTAATAGGCACCGCAGCACCTGTCTATATCTGCTGTTGCACCCAACCCTTTGTAAGAAGCTCCCATTTTGTGTAATCCACTGTGATAGATGAGCATATCTGCCGCGGCATCTGCCCCCTCGCAGCTGTGCGTTTTATATTGTAACTTAAAAAAATTAGGACAGACAAGTGGGGGAACTCATGATTTTCGGATATTCTTTGACTTAGAGGCTTATTTAGAGGTGTTCTCTGCTAGGGTTTAGAAGTTTTGAAGCTTGGGAACATTGGGCTTGAAGTTGCAAGAGATTGAAAGCTTCTTCTCCTTCTCTTCTCCTTTGTTTCTGTAATGGCTATGAACTATCTATGTATTTGTAGCTCTTTGCTAAACATGTGTAGCTAAAGTAGTCATTCTAAGGTTATTTTGATCTATTGTATGGATTAAGACTTGTTTTAACTCTCTCTTTAGTGTTAATGATAATGTTATGTTGTTTTTACCTTGAGCTTATTGCTTCCTTGTGATTGGCCACCATTTGGAATGATTTGTTGATTGGTTGAAGTTTGAGAAAGTTAAATCGATATTTGAACTTGGGTAAAAATGTGCTAGACCGGAATTTTATCCTATTAAAATGGATGATTTGTTGATAGAATAGAGATATATTTATGGACCTAGCATTGTCCAAAAAGGGCTTAGGTTTTCAAAGTGTAGTCTTTTTAAACAAAAGCAAGAGATTGTGAAATTTTGCTAAGATTGCAAAACTTGGTTTGACTTGAGAAAGTCTAATCAATATTTGTGAACCTTGGGCTAACTTAACTTATTGTTAAACACTAAATGAGAAGTTATTAATCAAGTTTTAGAAAGTGCAATAGTGAGAAATAACCCTAGACCCTTATTTGTCTGAAAATCAAGTTTATTTTATTTCAGGTTTAATCTTTGTTTTCAAGGTACATTAAACAACTTCATTTACAATAATTATTTCACTTAACCTAATTAAGAGCATAATTATGCTTTTTAACTCGTCTGGCTGTAGTCTTTGAGGAAACGATACTTTTTACATTACTTGCGACCCGTCAGCTTGCGGTTAAGCTAATCGGCGAACAGTCTCCACCCTTTTCTCTCTCAATATATATATATATAAGTCCATCGGTCCACATGTAGCCAAGCTATAAGTGAGGCACAAGTAAGAACATGTAACATAGCCTTTTTATTTGGAAACTGGTGGGAGCACAGAAATTGTTTCTAATATATTTGTGCATATGTGATCAGAGGAGAACAAAAACCCCTCCCTTGCACCCCAACTCTCTCTACCTCTACTTCCATCATTGCTATTTGCAGTGCAACATAAATGGGATAGTGTTATATACTTCTTTCCATTTTTAATATAAGACTTATTTAACTAATTTGAGAAGATTAAGAAAATTAAATTAGATTATTTTAAAGTACTATATTTCTTGTTTTTCTTCACATTAATGTGCCCAAATTATACAGATCTACAACTTAACTCAGGCCCATGCCCTGAACACATAAACAGACTCCACACGGGCCCAAGCCTAAAACACATATACAGCATAGCGGAAAACAAACAAATATGAAAACTACAAATAACATATATTTCTAACACCCTCCCTCAAGTTAGGGGATTGAAGATATCTGGAGCTCCTAACTTGCCTAAGAGGTTCTTCTGTATGTTTCCTCCTACAACTTTTGTCAAAAGATCTGCCTCTTGATCTCGACTCCTGACATGATGCAGGTCAATTAGCTTTGACTCCCATTTTTCCCTAACAAAATGACAGTCAATTTCTATATGCTTTGTGTGCTCATGGAATACTGGATTTGCTGCAATGTGAATCGCAGCCTTGCTGTCGCAATACACTCTCGTTGGACTTCCATGATTAATTCCCAAATCCTTTAGTAAACTAACTGCCCAAACTATCTTAGAGGTTGCCATGCTCAAAGCTCTATACTCTGCCTCTGCAGAGGACTTGGATACAGTGTGTTGCTTTTTGGTTTTCCACATCACAAGTGATCCTCCTAGTTTCAATAGGTACCCAGTCATGGACCTCCTTGTCATAGCACAGGAAGCCTAATCTGAATCACAGTAACATTCTAATAGCGGTTTTCCTTCTGAACTGATGAATATCCCTAAACCAGGAGTTCCTTTCAAGTAACACAGCACATTCTTTGCTGTAGCCATGTGAGCTTTGGTTGGGACTTGCATAAATTGGCTCAAGGTTTGCATAGAAAATGATATGTCAGGCTGGGTCATAGTTAAATAAATTAACTTACCAACCAATCGTCTGTATTTCCCCAGCTCTTTCAACAAGTCCTCCTTTCGATTCTTCCTCTCATCATATGCACACAGCTTCAGGTTTTGTGCCATCGGGACAGTCAGTGGCTTACAACTTGTCATTCTAGTTTCAAACAGCAAGTCTAATACATATTTTCTTTGTGATAAAATGATCCCCTTCTTAGATTTAGCAACCTCTATTCCAAGAAAATATTTCATTAGACCAAGATCTTTTATTTTGAAATGACTATGTAAAAATCTCTTAGTTTTAGCAATACCAGCCTTAGTACTTCCAGTTATTAGCAAATCGTCCACATAAACTAGAATAAGAACAATTCCATGATCATATTGCTTAATAAAGAGAGAATAGTCAGCTTTACTTTGATTAAAACCTCGCATTTGCAGAGCTTCAGACAATTTTTGATTCCATTGTCTTGAAGCCTGCTTTAAACCATAAAGGGACTTGTTTAGTTTCCAAACCATTTGCTCCCCCATCTCTCAAAACCTTGAGAAACTTTCATATAAACCTCCTCATTTAAATCACCTTGTAAAATGCATTGTGAACATCCATTTGATAAATGTCCCAATTATGGACAGAAGCTAATTTCAAAACAACCCTGATAGTAAACATTTTCACAACAGGAGAGAAAGTCTCATTATAATCAATCCCCTCCCTTTGATTATAGCCTTTAGCTACCAATCTAGCCTTAAATTTATCTATACTACCATCAGCATTGTATTTAATTTTATATACCCACTTGCAACCAATAGGCCTCTTGCCTTAGGACTTGAGAGGCAGTGGCTCTGGTCTATAAATGACTGAGTCCATTTAACCTAGAGTGTGTAATTTTCATTTTTCTTCAATTAATGAAATATTCAGATTCAGCAAAGCTGTGCGTTTTGGGGGCTTGATGTTTTACACTAAGTTTTATATTAAGTACCTAGAGTAGTATAACATGAAGGGTATCTCTTTCAAAATCGGCTGGCAGCTTATAAGCGCCAAACTGAAATGTGAAGGACAAAGATTTGAGCAGAAAACTTGCAGCTTTCTAATTCCAATTGCTTAGCATAATAGTATCCGCTTTAATACGCAACTCACTGTAAGGAAGTTATGAGAAAGTTGTGTCCGTTTAAAATGGAGCCTATTACTTCACTAAAAAAAATGGAGCCTATTACTTCACTCGAACAAAAAAATAACATGGGGAACCAAGATTCGAATTTTCACTGGAAGAGGTGCCTACATTTAGTATCCGACAATACCTTGAATAGGATTACCTCTGATATGAGAATACCTATGCTTTAGAGGAAAAAAAAACTGCATCGAATCAACCACCAGAAGTTCGCATCCCTTTTAGAAGAGGCATTAATTTGAAAGGGTCATGAAACTTGCATGTAACATGTAACTTGATTAATGTGGAGGATCTTGCTTCTTGGCACATTGGTCTTTGAATAACGAAGTGCATTTACAGTACTAACTGGTGGCTAAATCCGTCAATTACCGACGGAAACAAATTAGTAATGCAAATCATTTGTTGCTAATTCCTCTGTCATGAATCAATTATTGATGGGATTTTAGGTTTTAATCAATTAGTTTCTCAATTTTAAACGCAGTCAAATTTCTTACAAAAAATAGTATATTTTATACCAAATCTTACCAGCGAAGCTTATGCTTTTATTTTTCTACAAAAGGCTTGACATTTCACAAATATTGGAAAAGGTTAGTTAATCTTTGATAGTCATATAATGATACAAGAGAACACATAATTCATTATTTATCCCCCCCTTTTGCCCAAAATCTCAGTATTCAAAGAAGAATATTTTCCATCCGATATATATCAAATTTCCCATGAAAAAAATGAGAAGTTCTTAGGTACTTCCAACATGCCAACTCATCTAAACTCTATCCAATAAAAATATTCCAAATCATATAATTTTAATCCGCACATGTCAGCCAACTCATTTTCATTAAATTATTGTTTAAGAAAAAATACAAGTGGTGATTTCCATTTCTGCCACTTCTCTCTTTCCTAATCCCTCTCCCTCATCTCTTCGTTTCATCTCAAACTCTCTCGCTTCCTCCCTTCACGTCCTCGTTTTCTTCCAAGATGCTGGCGGTGGAGATTCCGAAGTTGACGAGAGGAGGGAAGTAGCTTTCAAAAATTATCAAGTTTGAGCTTGATTTATCTAGGAAGTCTTGAGATCTGAAACTTTTTAAAGGAAATTCTTACAGATGGGTTTTGTAAAATACTCAACACCTTATCTTGCCTCACACTGGTGAATAATGAATAAGGGAGGGGGAAAAAAATCTTTTAATGGGTTCACATACACAGTGTCTCCGCCGCCGTCCCCTGCGGCATTGAGGAGAAGAAGGAGAAGTGAAGGGAGGAAGGGAGAGAGATTGGGATGGACCAAAGAGACAAGGGAAAGGAACTAAGGAAAAGAAGCGGCAGAAATGGAAATAATCACTCTTAATTGTTTTAAAACAACAATTTAATGAAAATGAGTTGGCTGATATGACATGTAAATTAAAATTACATGAGTTGGAGTATTTTTATTGGATAAAGTTTAGATGAGCTGGCACACTAGAAGTACCTAAGAATTTCTAAGAAGGAAGAGAATATATAAAATCCTTCATAAAAAGATATAGGGGCGCGCACGCACCGAATAAAAGTTAAAAGGAACATACAAGTCAAGGGATGCCCTAATCCTAATAACTAATACTACATCCGGTTCTTAATATAAAACTTATTTGACTTTTATTTTGTTCTTAAATATAAGACCTCAATCTATTTTGTCTCTCATCTTTATACATTTTTTTTCAAAGTAGTACTTCTAACAATGATAGTTCTAGCTAATACACTTAATTAGTAGCAAGGATATTTTAAGAAAGACAACACTTATTTATGACAAGTAACTAACTCAATTTACTTCTTTAATCTCTTTAAATTAGTCAACTAGCTCTTATAATAAGGATCAGAGGTAGTAAAAGAAATCAAATTAGAAACTTATTCTGAGGTTTCAAATGTGTATATGTTAAACAAGGTAAAATATGACCTCATGAATCATGGAAGCCATGAAATTCAATAGAACCGAATAATGAAAATTTTATATTTAAATTTAACAGAAAAAACCATTTGAAAGAACAAAATAAATAAATAAAACATTATAGAAATAACGCTTGACATATTTTCTCCCATGATTTTGTACCAGATCCAAGTTGGTTTTGAAAGCTTATGCCAAAACCCAAAGAAATAGGCTCAACATTCATCCGAAATTATTAGTCAGAAAACCATAGAAGCATAAACAGAAAAATTAATAAACCTCTCATTTTCTAAATTGCATCAATGAATCCCAGGGACATAAATTTCAATTAAGGAATTGTCAAATAGTAGCTCATCTAAAAAATGAAGTTAGACTTCAATCCAAACAGCAGAGTGAATTGATAAAGGCAAAGACTAAAGACAATGATTTAAAATATTTTATATAAATTCATGACAAGTATTTAAAATTAAAATAAAGAAAAATGAAACAAATAGAGACGATAGTAACGTTCATATGTATACTATGTATATAAACTTTAAAAAAAAATTGATATCCACATAATAAAAGGATGTCGAATTTTAGAAGAGACGTGCACCTAATTACCATAATTCCAACAATATCCTCCAATGGAGATATTTTCCATCTGAAGCTTAAGTCCTTCTACGATCTCGATATGAGGGGGGCTCAATTTCTCACAAATGTAGGCATGGAAATATTTGAGTGAAGGACAAAGCATAGTTCCTTTAAATACAAAGGTTAATTCTGGTAGACAATACAATTTCACAGATCTCACTTTGGGAAGAGTGATAGTAGGGTTAAAAGTGTTACCACTACAATAATGGTTTCCAACTATTTCTTCCATCGAGTCACAAAATCCAACAGAAATGGTCTCTAGGTTTTGGAGCTGTGCTAATAAGTCCAGCATCATCAGAATCTTCATTTCGCTGCACTCAAAAACATCAAGATCTCTAAGGTAATGATATGGGCTATCTAAGGATGGAGCGAATGGTGCCACTATTTGTTTCAAGTCTTTCAACTCACATTTACTTATGAACAACTCATTGATGTCCTCCGGAAGTACTGTTGCTCTGTTTTCCAAATCAATACCAGATAAAACAACCCTTTTTAAGGAATAGGATTCAAGTGCACACGCATGAGAAGCAGAATCAAATAATGTAGCTGAACTTAGAAAATAATTTTTGAGTACATGATCTTTGCCTTTGAAGCTCTTAACATAGGCATTAAACTCTTCAGTGTTACAAAAGTTGACTGAAATAACTTCCAACTTTTCCAAACCCTGTAGATCCTGTGCGCTAGCATCCATTGATCTTGGATTACTATTCATCAACCTAAGAGACCTAAGATTGGTCATTTTGGATATTACTGATGTTGACATTTTCAACTGAGTTGTACCTTCTAGATTCAACCTTAAAAGATTGACCAACAATTCCAAACCACAAGGTGTTTCATTGATGGCTGTAAATGAAAGGTCCAACTCTATTAATCGTTGCAATTTTGCTAATGAAGGCACATAAATCAATTCTTCACACCGTGAAAGCAATAATGCAGTGAGGCATTCCAAGTTAGATACAGATTCAGGCAATTGTCTGATGCCAGTCTTAGATAGATCAAGTATTTTAAGAGCTGGCATGTTGCTGAAAAAATCATTTGGGATGGACTCAAGATCATAATTACAATCTAAAAGCAATGTGGAAAGTTTAGAGCACTTAGGAGATGTGCCATCCAAAATTTTCTGTATTTTGTTTCCAGTCAGAAAAACTTTCTCCAAATTTTCTTTCCATTCTCCGTTCTTTGGTACTTCTACCAACTTCATACAAGGTTTTGCCATGATTTCACCAGCCTTCTTTGCAAAATCAATAGCCATGACCCTCAACAAAGTATGCATTCTCCAATATCTATTTTCTTTCATCAACAAACTATTATTGTTTAATTTATTCAACATGGTGTAACCTTCATTATATTGCATCTCTATGCTCTTTGTTTCATCGCTTGTCCATCCCTCATAGAAAAATTTTCTGATTAAACATTCAGTATAATTATCTTCAACATATTTCTCAACATAAGTATCTTCAACATATTCCTTGGCACTTAATGCATAGTACAAAAGAAACCTTTGCAATTTATTATTTAAGCAAACATAGCTAAATTTCAATACTGAAAATACCCTCTCCTCCATATCATATTGTCTGTTGTCCAAGTTTTGAAGGCATTCCAACAAATAATTCCACTCTCTTATGTGTTCCTTTCCCTTCATACTTCTTGCCATTGTAACAATAGCAAGAGGTAAACCACCGCATTGATCTGCCACGTCCCTTGCTATACGCTCGAACCCACGAGGTTGTATTTGATGGATCCTAACAGTGCTTTTAAACAAATCCCAACCATCTTCTTCATCTAGAGGTTTTACATTTATTATGTTCTTCATGCAATTCATACTTTGACACACTTCCCACGAACGAGTTGTCAGAATCAATTTAATTACTTTGTTTGAAACAGGAAATCCAACCTCTTCTAAAATGATAGGTTCCCAAACATTATCTAGAATAAGAACACATCTATTTATGTATTCGAATGCCTGCAACAATATTCCAGATATTCTTGTGATATCACACTCATCAGATATGTCAACATTAATTGATCTTGCAATGGCCTTTTGCAACTTATAAATTCTATTATCATCTTGTGACATGGTAATCCAAATAACATGGTCAAAGTCATCACCAGTGTCTTCTAAAAGCTTGTTATGGACATGAGTTGCTAAACTTGTTTTTCCTGCCCCTCCCATTCCCCATATCCCAATTACTGACACCTCATCTTTCATAACCCATTCCCATATTTGTTGAGTATGTCTTTGAACTTCTTTTCCCACTAGATGAGTTGTTGGCAGTTTATAACCTTTAATGCATTCTGGCAATAAAAAACATGTGGTCAAAACAGGGAATCATTTATTTTAAGTGGGAATAAAATACAAATACATTAAATATATTGCATGCATTTTGATACCTGTTTTTCATATATCCTGGAAACGAAGTAATAATTACGAAGCGACGATAACAATTATTTTGTATTTGGATAAACTTTATGTGCTAGCCGTACATTGAGGAATATATTATAAATATTTTTACATCCTAGCCTATTAAATTTTTTTTTTGGGGTATAAATGACTACCAAAAATGGCCGTAATAAGTTAAAGCATATACCTGTTTTCAAACCAACGTTACTTTTCTTGGCTTCAGTATCGAAATGAACCCCCTTTCTTTTAATTCCGCATGAATTTTCTTTTTCACTTTCAACCTGTGCCTGGTGCCATCTCGCTGCTTCATCGTATAGCGTTTCTTTTTCTTGGTTCAAGTCACTCTTGAGTAACTTTAATGCCAAATTCAATCTTTCTTCATGGCTGTCAAACTGCATTTTGTTTACATAATTTATTTGGCAAGAGTGTTAATTTAATACATGTATGTTTGTATGCATAAATATAAATATAAATATATAGCGCATTAAAAACAGGACAACTCTGTTAGTGAACATACCTGTACTGAAGGCTTTTTCCTCACATAATTTCTCAGTTGTTGCATGTAATTAATAACAAATATACCACAATCATATCTGCATATTGAAGAAATATACTAGTCAGGACGAACACATGTTTTGATGGGGGGGGGGAATCCTTACACTCACCCATTAGGCTGTAATTGTATATTGCTTCTCATTCTCCAGTAAAATTTTGTGAACGTACCATTTTCAAAGAGTCTATCCATAGCAAGCAACTGCACAAAAAAGGATTAATTATAAAGAATTACAAGATAAAGAATAACCATGTAACGCTTACCAGTTTCTCTGTTGTTTGGTCACGTTCAGCTTTATCTATGAATTGGTCACACAGCGAATCCCATATTTCAACTTCTTGATTCTTCATATAAATAATATATAGATAATAATGTCCACATGAATTTTTTTCAACATGAACTGGAATAAATATCTGTAACATGTAACCAAACAAATCAAATTCACATATAATCAAAAAGAGTACTCATTTTGATAAATAAAACATCAATTACAACAAGACAAAAAAGATACCATATCCAGTCCTAATTATAATATCTCATTTGTAGTTTATAAATGAGATTTTATAATCAAGACCGGAGATAGTAATATATACCTTCTCACAATATATCAAGTCTGACATGTAGTTGTCTCTCATATTATGCCGTTCGACAAAGTCAGGGAAGTAACTTCCATCACCACTATTAAGTGCTGCATTCTATAACAAAAGAACCCTTAAAAATTCTTGTCAATATAGATTCAAGAACTAATATGTACCATTCAATTGAAAAGAGAATAAAAAATTACCGAAAACATCACTGGAAGATACCAATTCAAAGGCTTACTTCCCTTTCTTCTTTCGATGTCGGTCAATATATCAGCAAAGATATCTATTATCTAAAAAAAAATAGTAAAATTGAATACTAGCACAACTAAGACCTTGCTCGATAATAGCAAAATGGAATAGAGTTATAAGTAAATACTCACCCCCGAATCTAAATGAGTCTGCGGTCTAAGTGTGATCAATTGAGATTGATACAGAAATGAACGCGATGATGAAAAATGTACACATCTCTCACTAAGGAACATATAAGATGAGTGGTTTAATTAAGCTTCACGTTTAAAAAAGAAGAAGAAGGAGGAGGAGGAGGAAACACACACACACACAAAACACTAGTCGTATAGCTGTAAGCATATGAATCTAACCTTGAATGCTCAAAAACATATTTTATCAGCTTTAAGTCACGTTCATTCACGTTAGAAACACAGAAAGGGCCGACTTTACTCCTCTCTTGATGCATAGCTTCTACGTCGATGTTTTCTTGTTGGAGAGCCTTTATCCCTTCCCACATTGTACTTGGGGGCATGTAACAATCAAGCATTCTTTCATTGAGTTTGTTGTAAGCTGCGGATCCTGTTTTATGTACAATAACTCAATGAGTACATTAATCAGATGCGAAAGTCACAACACCAATTCAAACTTCTAAACTGCGAATTAATCTTGATTAGGCTGTTAAACTGTAATTCTCGCATAGTTCATATGAAACAATATTCCTCACTCCAATGATATATGATAAAAAAACTGAGGAGTGTCTTATTTAGAACTAATACCTTGGTCATCACAATCCACAATAAATGTGATCAAGAAAACACTTTTGAGGTTCAAAAAAAAAAAAACAAAAAATCGCGTATTAATATTCAGACGAAGAAATATTACAAACAACTCTCGTTGTCTATATACTCTCATCCCACACGTCAATCAATAAAAGCTTGATGTTGAGATCCAATCAGTTACAGTGAAACAGAAGAGTTAACTATTGCCTTTAGAAATAAAGATCTCGTTTGTAAACTACAAGCGAGGTCTTATAATTAAGATAGGAGGTAGCACAAAATAAATTCTCTAAAATTATAGTGGGAACAGATGAGAGGCTATATGCTGTTAAAACATCAATCAATATCACGACTGTTTTATGTTATGCAACAGATGAACGAGGGGGAGTTAGTTAAGGGGGGTGAATGGGTAGTTAGTTAATTGGCTTTGAGAGGCCTCGCGTCTATAACTAAGGGATCAAGAGGACTAATTGTAATCAGCTTGTGAGAATTTAACTATCTGTTTCTCTCTCTATAGTTTCTTGACTCCCTCTCTTCTCTTCTTTTTTTTCCATCTTCTCTTTTCTTTTTGTATTTCTCTGAACATTAATGATATCAGAGCCACGCAATTTTTGACCCGTATGCCTGACAAGACACTAGGAAACACCGAGAAATGGCAAAGAGGTCTGAAAAAAGATTTCCTGCCATTGAAGATGAGGTTAAGAGTTTCTTTTCTTACATGGGGTGGTATAAACCTTGACAGCTCAAGTTGCCAGACTTAGGAAGGAACTAGGCTAATATAATAAGAAACAGCTCGGGTTTCCAAGATTCCAAAGAAGTGACATTCTTGAATGGTTTAATTACGTAAATATATATTACTATCATTTAATATGTTTTAATTACACATATATCTTATATATTAAATATTACAACTATTATTAAACATTTATATTTAATCTTCTTATTCATTAAAATATTTATTTATAATATTCATTTTATATAAAAATATGATTGATACAATATTATTTATGTTATATACTTTGTTTTTCGTGTTTATTGAACCTATTATACTATTTATTTTAATATTTGTATTTATATTTATAAAACAGATATAATATTTATTTTTTAACGCTTCTCTTTTCTTTTACTGTCGAGACTTATATTGCTTTTTTTCCCCCCCATATGCCTCATTTGCCAAGATTCCAAGACACAGTCTTGGATGTCTATGTCTAAGTTCTATATGGTCTCTAAGTTCTCTATGGTCTCAGGTTTTAATTATTAGTTTGTGAAGAATTTTTTTATTATTGGTGTTTGGGAGTATAGGAGTTCGATATAAGAAAACATTTGGAATTACATGTGTGTATAAAGTATAGAAAATTATATACAGGTGTGTCATCCTCCTATAAAAGACCGAAAATTTTGTAAGAAAATTTGCAAGTGTCATCCTTCTATTTTTTTTTAAAAAAAATTATATATACATGTGTGTGTATAAAGTATAGAATCATTTTGCATAGATAAATTTAGTTACTTCCGCTAGTCTGATGATAAAATCAATTTTCTCTCAAGACTATGGTGACTCTACTATGGTTGAATGATTGGTTTCCGCGGTGATTTCAATACGAACCCTATAGAAGTGTTATATTTAATAGGGAAAATTCCAAAAAGAAAATTATAGTTGAATTTTCAAACCTTAAAAAGACACTTAAATTTACAAAATTCCAAATGAGTCATAATGATCAAAATAAGAATTTTGAGGTGCAAGTAAAATTACAACGTTGCCATTTAAAATTTTTTAATAAAAAACCTCAACCTACCCCTCATCGATCAACAGCCACTCAATATTTGGAACTCCATTAACATCATTTATCATATGTGTTATAGGTTTTTAAAGTGAGTTTTTTTTAACCATTTGGAATGTGATTAACAAATATTGTAATGATATTCACAACTCCATTAATGTTATTCACCACATGTTCTCCAGCTTTTTAAATTTGGAGATTTTCAACATTTGTAACATGATTGCTTACCCTTATAATGATATTCACAATTCCATTAATATTATTAACCACTTTATGTGATGGCTTTTAAAACTTGGAAGAGCTAGCAAGTGCCTAACCTTATGACATTGATGGAATTGTGAATATTAGTATAAGAGTTGTTAATCACATTATAAATGTTTAAAAAATATTAAAAAAAGTTACTGGCGACCACCAAAGCTCCAGCATTGGTCAACAACAATCGACTGGTGAGGATGACTCAAGGATTAAAAAAAATTTAAAGGGTAACATTATGAACTGTAACATTCTAAGTTTTTAATCTAAGGTTTATAGTTAATTAATTTTTTATTAGTAACAAAATTAAGGTATTAAGTAATTAAAATTGAAAGTCTGAGGCTTACAAATACTAAGATTTATGGTCGAAGGTCATATCTCTTGACCTTTTTAAGTAGTCTTAGAATTTGGATATTTTCAAAGGTCAAATGATCTTATTTTTGAGTGATTTCTTTTACATTAAAAAATAGACATCTCAAGCTTTCTAAAGAGGCCTAGTTTGTTATTTTTGGATATCAATAGAGTTAGTTGTGAATTTTTAAAGTTAGACCGTTTTATCTATATCGTTTGCTAGATGTTCGCTAGATGTCCACTATAGTGAACAACATGCAATATTGTTTGTGTCATTTGCTAGATGTTCCCTAGATGTCTGCTATTGCGAACAACGCAGAGTGTTAACTGTGTCAATTGCTAGATGTTCACTACAGTCAGCAACACAGAGTGTTAGCTGTGTCAATTGCTAGACGTTTGCTATAGCAAACATGTTGAAATTTGGCTTTATAAACAAGTTAATAGCTATGGAAAACAGAAGGGAGGAGGAAGAGAAATGACTGGGCTCTACTAAGCTAATGATTTTCAACCTATTGGAGGTGTTTTCAAGCTTCTTAACACTCAAGTGAGCTTCCTAGACTTGATTTCTGCCCTTTCCTCTTAAATTTTTAGACTTTTGAATTGTTGGCTCTTGAGGATTTTAAGTTGGGGAAAACTCTAATCGATTAGTTTGAGTTTAAAAGTTTATATGGGTTATAGTAAATGTTTAATAGGTTTAGATTTCTTGTATTGGGAGTTTTGAAGATTTTTGAGTTAAGGGTTTATAATTTCTTGGGATTTTTTATGGTTAATGATAATGTGGAGATAAAAAATGAGCTTTGATGTTTGGGTTATAGTAACATGAGTTAGAAATGATGATTGCTCAGTTTAGATTATTGATAACAGGTATTTTTGATGCAAAAGCCTAAGTATCAAATTGGAATTTTTGATTGAATTGTATAAGTTGAGGTTAGTGAATGGTTTGAAGGGGTTATTTGAGCTATTCGGCCCCCAAATTTTAGTATTGGATGGATTGATTTGTGGGTTTGGTGAGAATTGACAACTTGAAGGGGTTAGGATCTCCAATTATTGTATATAGCCACTCAAGTAGCTATGTTTTGACTTTATGGTTGTGTTATGCAAAGTGCTTGTGAGTTGTGGCTTGAATCCGGGGATTCTTATGGTATATTCTTCTTCTCATTTTGATGAGTGGTAACTATTTTTTACCTATTATGTGTGTTGATGCGTGTTTGTGAGTAATTATAAAAATGTGTATTTATAAATGATTTGACAATTTATATAATGTTATTGGTATGATCTTTTCTTAGACTTGCCTTGTGGAAATTGTTTTATTCAAAAATGGAAAAGCATGATTTGAGATTTAAATCTATATAGATATGAATTTTATAGGTGAAGTGTTTTGTAGTCATCTTTAAAACCCCATTGTTTTTGATATTGCAAATGGTTGAAATGGTTGGTTTGGTTGTTGATGGAGTTAGTCATCCTTCCACATGGTAAGGAACCTATTAGTGCACAATAGTTGGCTCACTCTCTATCCCACTGTTTCAATAAGGAACTACCCCACTAGCTCAATGAGGGGCTCCCATTATTATATAATGAGGGAAAGGCCCATAGTCTAGTTGTGTCCTCTAGGGATTTCAGCCTATCCTCATCACATGACCAGTGAGCTTTCAAGTAGCCAATAATATGGACAGATACTTAGTCCATGAGTCTAATCAGTAGGAATAAGGCGGTTCGGATGGATTAATGGGAAGTATTGGGCTAATTTCTATCATTTGAGTTATAGATAACGATGAAATTTATATGATCATTATAACTTTAACTGTTCCTCTTGGCAACTCACGAGCACATGTTAATATGTATGATTAGTTAGAATGCTGGTTACTAAGTGGTTGTCTCACCCTGTGGTTCTTAATATTTTTAGGTAAGGGTTCTAGCACAGGTAATTTTGAGAAGCATCTAAAGTCATAGAGTGCTATGACTTATTATATACATTCCCTCATTTTTGTTATGTGTTGCATTATTGCATATTACCACTTAGGGCTCATTAACTCTGATTTGTAACAAAATGCTTTTGATTAACTATTTTTCTGGTGAGTGTGCTGGTAGATGGTCGGAGGCCTTTAAGATTATTTCATGTGATACTTTTTTTTCAAACCATTGGTTTTCGAACATTGGAGCTCCACAATTTATCTTGATAATATTTACATGGTCAAATGTTTGGAAGTATGAGATTTTGATTGGGCTTGTAATTAAATGTTATTTCTGGACTTCAAAAGTCCAAGGCCTAAAAATGTAGATTTCTTTTTATGGTTATATTTGGTCAATAAGGGACATGTTTTAATTGTAAAATCATGTTAGTTGGTGAAGCTTATCCTAACATGAGATGCTTGTGATGCCAGTCAATTTCTTTTAACCATAATAAAAGTTTTCGTGATTTTAAGGTTTATCTTTTCCAATCAAGGTTAACTTTCTTCTAAAATAGTTTTGATTAATCTCAAGCAAGTTTTAGAAGAATGGCTATTACAATTTGGTATCAAAGCCAATGATTTAGCAAGTTGTATTACATTACATTACATTTAATGGTAATATATAATAGTCTAACATAACCCACCCTATTAGCATTGTGTTTGTTGGACTTTCCTTGCTTTCTTTCTTTTAGTGGCTTATATCTTTAGGAAGGAAGGATGGTATAGACAAGATCTCGTGATACCAATTAGGATGGGTGTCAGCCCACAAACCTACCTAATCAACCATAGAATCAACTGTAGTTTAACTAAGAAGCCTTGCTACAACCACTAAGAGAGGTGGCGGTGACAACAGTAGAGGAGAGAGTAAGGAAGCTAGAAAAGGACTAGAGAGGTAAGCAAGTGGTAGAAGAGCCCAAGGCCAATAGGTTTATTGAACAATCAGTAGGTAATTCTGAAACACACAGGGGTTCTATTGATGAAACTGAAAGGGATAGGAGCTCTTTGAGGTAGTAGTAAATAGAGGAGACTGTGAACCTTATGGGAATGAAGAAGGATATTAAATGCCATTACCCAAAGAATTATGGAGATATGAATCTTGATAAGGCTGGGGCTTCGATTGATGACCTGGAAATGATATTTAAAGCCTATGACTATAGTACATATGAGAAAACATAGGTAGTAATTTGTTTGTTAAGAGACTGGGCTAAGATGTTGTGGAGAAGCATAGGAGCCATTGGTGACTTAGGGGTTATTTGGAAAGAGTTTAAACATATGTTCTTTAGTCACTGCTTTTCCTCAACTATGAGATAAGAGAGCATGTATGAGGATGAATTCATTGCTAAGTATATCGACCTTTCTAAGCATGTTATCTACCTATAGTAGAGGAATGACCTCAAGATGGATGGCCCAACAATTGAGAGAACATATGTGGCTAGAGTTAAAGTAATAGTTACTATTATATGAGTTTAAGAATTTTGAGGATGCTTGTACAAAACACAAGATAGCAACCCGCGGGGCTAGAAGGAGAGTTGGTGCTAAGTTGTGGCTGATTCTCAAGTTTTATGAGGTAGAAGGGAGAATCAATAAGAGGAGTAATTACAATTTTGGGTGTTCAGGTAAAAGCAGGAATCAAAATTAGAAAGAGTAAGCTCATAAAGGATTTGCATAAAGGAGGTAGGCTTTGGGGAGCCATGTGGGAGGGGATCAAAGTAGCCATTATGAGCCTACCAGGCCCATGCCCAATGTTAGCGGGCTATGCTCAGATGAGAGAAGTGTATGTATGTGCTAGTGCTGGGGATGCTACCGATGTCATAAGCTAGGGCACATAGCTCATCACTGTCTAAAAGCCCAGCAGCAGTAGACCCTTAGTTCTCAAACCTTAATGCTGTGTAGAGTTTTTGTATTAATGAGAGAGGAGGTCATTGCATCTCTCAACTTGTTCTAAGGTACTGTTTCTCTTTAAAGACATTATATACCTATATTGGTTGATTCTAATACTACTCATCATTCTTTCATGCTATGGACTGTGCTAGCAAGTTTAATTTTATGATATATGACTTGCAGTATCTATTGAAAATGTCAACTCTGGCAGGAGCCACGATGCTAACTACTCAAGCTTGTTTGAGTTTGGTGCTTAAGTTTGGGAACCACGAGTATGTGATTGACTTGATCTATCTACCTCTTATAGTATAGGTATTGATTTGATCATTGGTATGGACTAGTTGTCAGCAAAGAACATTGTTTTAGACTACAAAAAGAAGGTAGTGACCCTTCCCTTGAGCATAACGATAGTAGTGTCAATGATAGGTTCTTTATGGTTATCTGCTACACAAATAACCAAGTGTATCAAGAAAGGTAGTTAGACATATGCCTTTCTTTTCTGCTACAAAAAAGGAGAATAGAGTTGAATAGATTGAAGTAGTTAATGAGTTCCCAAAGGTATGTCCTAAGAAAGTATCTGGCTTATTACCAGAAGAAGAAGTTGAGTTTTTGATAGAGTTGGTACCAGGAATAGCTCCTATTTCTAAAGCACTGTATAGAATATCACCATTTGAATTAGTAAAGTTAAAAAAAAAAAGGATTGAGGAGTTGCTTGAAAAATGGTTTATTAGCCAAATATCTCATTGTGGGGATCACTTATGTTATCTACAAAGAAGAAAGAAGGGATCCTAAGGATTACCTATGATTGATGACTAGTTAAATCAGTTGATGGGATCAGTGGTATTTTCCAATATCAATTTGGGATTTGGGTATCACCAGTTGAGGGTTAGAGCAGATGACATACCAAAGATGGCCTTTCGCATAAGATAAGGGCATTATAAGTTCTTAGATATGCCTTTTGGGTTGACAAATGGTCAAGCAGTGTTTATGAATGACATGAATCAGATTTTTAGGCCATTTTTAGACAAGTTTATTATGGTTTTCATGGATCATATCTTGATATGCTCCAAAGAGGAAGAGTGGCACCAAGATCACTTTTGCACTTCTTTGTAAAAGTTGAGAGATGATAGTTGTATACCATTAAACAAGTGTGAGTTTTGGCTCAAAGAAGTGAAATTCTTAGGCCACGTGATATCTACTAAGGGAGTCATTATAAATCCCAGTAAGGTAGATGTAGTTCTGAAATAGGAGACCCCAATATCGGTAACTAATGTAAGCATTTTTTTCGTTTAGCTAGTTATTATCGAAGATTCATTAAAAGATTCTCTCATATTGCCGTGCTTTTGACCAAGCTAACTAAGAAGAAGCAACCATTCATCTAGAATGAGAAGTGTAGAAGTTAACCACAGCATCGGTATTGATAATCTCGAATCTTGGTAACCCATACCCTCTTTACACCAATGTTTCACTTAAAGGTTTGGGGAGTGTCTTGATGCAAGAAGATAAGGCAGTTGCTTATGATCTAGACTACTAAGGCCATATGAGGAGAATTAGCTTACTTATGATTTAGAGTTAGCTGCTATGGTGTTTGCACTAAAGGTCTAGAGACACTACTTGTATGGGTCATAGTTTGAAGTTTTCAATGATCACAAGATTCCAAAATACCCAGTGGACTAGAAGGAAAAAATAATAGGTAATGCAGATGGATGAAATTCTTAAAGACTATAATTTTGAGCTCAAATATCAACTAGAAAAAGCTAATATGGTGGCTAACACTCTAAGGAGAAAAATGATGCATATGTTTCATATGAGTTTAAATAAATACTACTACTCAGACAAATTGAGAGATCTCCAGGTAGTATATGTGGCTCCAGGTACTTCGTAGTCGATTTTGGGTGATTCTGAGTTTTTTTAAGACTTGAAGATGACACATACGGAGGATGACTAACTATTGAGTATCCTAAATGAATTGAAAACTCATGATATGCCTAATTACAAGATTAGTGAAGAAGAAAACTTAAGGTACAAGAAAAGTATTTGTGTTTTGGGCAATGAGAAAATAAAAAAGACAATTCTATAGGAAGCATATTGAAGTAATTATATGATACGTCTAGGAATAAAAAGGATATACTAGGATCTGAAGAGGATTTATTGGTGGCAAAGATAAAGAGAGATGTTACAGACTTTGTATTGAAGTGTCTAATAAGTCAAAAGGTTAAAATAAAACACCAAAACCCCCCGAGACTTTTAAAGAATCATGATATTTCTCAATGAAAATGGGATGGTATTTTCATAGATTTTATTATTAGAATACCTAGAACCCCAGCTGCTTATGATGTGACCTTAGTGATTATGGATAGACTATCCCACTCAGTGCACTTTTTGCCTATCAAGAATACTTATCCTTGGAGCAATCAACACGATTGTACATAGGTAAGATTGTTTGACTTCATGAAATGTTCGAGTCCATCATTTTAGATAGGGGACCCAAGGTTGACATTAAGGTTTTGACGGTTTTTGCATGATGCTTTAGGCACTAAGCTCAAGTTTAGCATGACTTATTATCCTTAGACTAATGGGCAGATTGAGAGGACCATTCAAACTCTCAAGGACATATTATGAGCTTGTGCTTTAGAGTTGAGGGGCGGTTAGGACACTCACCCATTATTAACAGAGTTTGCCTATAATAATAACTGTCATTTTAGTATCTAAATGGCACCCTACAAGACCTTGTATGGAAGTATAGATATCCTCTTTATTAGACCACATTGAGTAAAAGAACTATAATACGTCCAGATCTAGTTGATATCACTACCCACAATATTGAGATTATTAAGTAGAAGTTGTTTACTACCTAGTGGCGATAAAAGAGATATGCAGATCATCAGAGGAGACTCTTAGAGTTTTGAAGTAGGTGATCATGTGTTTTTGAAGGTTTCATCAAATAGAGGTGTTAGTAGATCCATCAAAGCCAAGAAGTTCACACCTAGGTTTTTAGGTCCTTACAAGATTTTGGAATGGGTTGTGCCTGTTGCTTATTGAATGGCACTACCTCTAAATCTGTCCAGCCTACACAATGTTTTCTATGTATGGCAATTGAAAAAGTATCATCTAGATTCATCTCATGTTATTGAGCCTGAAGAGGTTGAATTGAGAGAAAATCTTACATGCAGAGTTGAATCAAAACAGATTTTAGATATGAGAAAGAAATAGTTGAGGAGCAAAACTATATACCATGTTAAGGTCTTTTAGAAGGGGATAAGTCCTAGTGATACTTATTGGGAGACCAAAGAGTAGATGTGGCTCAAGTAACCTTACTTGTTTTCTTAGTAAGCGCGTGTTTGTTTGTTTATGTTTTATTTTTGTATATGGTTGTTTGAATTTTGGGGACAAAATTTCTTAAGTGGCAACATTCTGAGTCTTTAATATGGGGTTTATTGTTATTTAAATTTTGATTAGCACCAAAAATTAAGGTATTAAATATTTAAAATTGGAAGTTTCAAGCTTAGAAATACTAGAATTTATGGTCAAAGGTTGTATCTCTAGAACTTTTTGAGTAGTCTTGAAATTTGAGTATTTTCAAGTGTTAAATGATCTTACTTTTGAGTGTTTCCTTTTTCATTGGAAAATAGGCATCTCAAGTTTTTTTAAAGAGGCATAGTTTGTAACTTTTAGAGATCCATAGACTTAATTGTGAACTTTTGAAGTCAGACTTTTTATTCGTGTCATTTGCTAGACATTTGCTAGATGTAACTGTGTCGATCCCTAAATGTTCACTATCAAAAACACTTTAAAATATAGTTTTATAAACCAGCTCACAGCTATAAAAATAGAAGGGAGAAGGAAGAGGAATGATTGGGCTTTACTAGGGCAAGAATTTTCAACCCATTGGAAATGTTTTCAAGCTTCCTAACACTCAAGTAAGCTTCCTAGACTTGATTTCTACCATTTTCGCTCAGATTTTCAGATTTTGGATAGTTGGCCTTGAGGTTTCTTGAGGATTTCAAATTGGGAAAAAACTTTGACCGATTAATCTGAGTTTAAATGGTTTATATGGTTAGATTAATTGTTTAATCAATTTAGATTTTTTATATTTGGAGTTTTTTAAGATTTTTGAGCTTAGGGTTTATTATTTCTCAAGGCTTTTGATGGTTAATAATAATGTAGAGTTGGGAATAAGTTATGATGTTTGGTTGTGCTAACATGAGTTAGAATTGATGATTGAACTATTTAGATTATTGATAGAACTCAAATTGCTCAATTGAGTATTTTTGAGGTTGAAGCTTTAGTATAAAATTAGGTTAAACTCTATAAGGTGAGACTAGTGAATGGTTTAGAGGGGTTATTTGAGCTATCAAGACCCTAAGTTTAGTATTGGATGGATTGATTTGTAGGTTTACTAAGAATTGAGTATTTAAAAGGGTTAGGATCTCTAATTGTTGTACACAGCCACTTAAGTAACTATGTTTTGACTATGTGTTGTGTTGTGTAGATCACTTATAAATGTGGCTTAAACCGGAGATTCTAGTAATATATTCTTCTCTTTATTTCGACACAAGGTAACCACTTTTCATTTGTTGTATGTGTTGATACATGTTATGAGTAATTGTAAAAATGTGTGTTTATATATAATTTGAGGATATATAAATGTTATTAATACAATCTCTTCTTAGACTTGCCTTGTAGGAATTGTTTTATTTGAAAATGAAAAAGTATGATCTAAGATTTGAACTTATTGGATGTGTATTTTATAGATAAAGTGTTTTATGGCTATTTTGTGAAACCTCGCTATTTTCGATATTGCAAATGGTGGGTTTGGTTGTTGTGGAGTGGTTATCCTGCCATATAGTAAGGCCCTTATTGGTATACAATGATTAGCTCGCTCTATTTCACTGGTTCAATGAGGGCCTGCGGAACCTCATTATTATATGATGAGGGAAAGACTCATGGTCTAGTTGTGTGCTCTAAGGATTTTGGCTGATCCTCATCACATGACTGGTAAGCTTTTGAGTGGCTAGTAACATGGATAGATGCTTAGCCCATGGGTCTAGTCGGTGGGAATAAGGCAGTTTAAATGGATTGATGAGATGTATTGAGGTGATTTCTATCGCTTGAGTTATGAATAATGAATTGATATTTATGTGATTATTATTTTAACTATTTTGCTTGGAACCTCTTGAGTACATGTTAATATGCATGATGAGTTAAAATGTGGTTATTAAAATAGTTGTCACCTTATGGTTCTCAATATTTTCAAGTGAAGATTTTAGTACTGGTAATTCAGGGAAGGATTCGGAGACGTAGAGTGCTATAACTTATTGCATACCCTCCCTCCTTTTTGCTATGTGTTTGCATGTTGCATATTGTCACCGAAGGCTCCTTAACTCTGATTTGTAGCTAAATACTTTTGATTAACTATTTTTTCTGGTGAGCGAGTTGGTAGATGGCTGGAGCCCTTTAGGATTATTGCATTTGGTACTTTTATTCAAACCTTTGGCTTTTGGACAATGAAACTCCATAGCTTATCTTGATAATATTTACATGTTTGAATGTTTAGAAGTATGAGTTTATGATTAAGCTTGTAGTTAGATGTTGCTTCTGGACTAAAGTCCAAGGCCCAAAAATGTGAATTTCTTTTTATAGTTATATTTGGTCGAGCAAGGCTATCTTTTAATTGTAAAACCACATTAGTTGGACAGATCAGAGCCTATCCTAACATGGGATGCTTGTGATGTAAGCCAATTTCTTTTAATTATGTTAGAAGTTTTCACAATTTTAATATTTATCTTGTCTAATCATGATTAACTTTCTTTTAAAATGGTTTTGCTTAATCTCAAGCAAGTTTTAGAACAACAGTCATAACCTAAATTTACTAATATTTCAAAATTACAATTTGATCATTACATTCAGGTGATCTTTTGAAGTTTTGATCATTCAATTATTATTTTTATTTTGAATTTTTTATATTAAATATTGGTGGCATATGTTTCCGAGACAAGAAATTAATAATAATATATGCTTAAGTAATTTGTATATTAATTAAATTAGGATTAAGGTGCATTTAGCGTCTTAAAGTATTGTGTGGTTCATCTAGAACCCTCAAGATTTTTTTTGTCATGTATAGTATTCTGAAGTATTTTTTTCAAGTGTTTTTAGTACTCTAAAATATTTTATGATTCAATTTTGCAATTAAAATATTGTTTAGGAGCAATTTTAAACTTGTTAACATCCAAAAAGTCTGTTAATTGAAGGTACTTATCTTCTATGTTTTCAATACTAAAAATAATTGAAGATTAGGGTTGAAAAAATGAAAGATAAATTTAGACACTATTTAAAACAACTATTGGAAAAATTGCAAAAGTCATTACAACAAGTGTTAAGGATAAGTACTAAAAAGATGAATTAAAAATCTAAAAAGAGTGATAAAATTTATCTTAAAAAATACTTTGAACTTTGTTGGCCAAAACAAAAAAGAAAATACCACAAACTTTGAAAGTAAAATTACACCACGAAATATTTTAGAATGTTAGATGAGTCTAAAAAAATTTTAAAGTGCTGAATAAATTACAAAATACTTTAAGATATTAAGTATATTGAAAAAATATTTTTGGATGTCGAATTCAACTTGAACGTTAAACCAATACATTTCGTATATATCCTATGAATTAAAGAGGTCATCTTTCAAACTGCTCAACAATTGGGAAAAGAGGATGAAAGCGGTTGAAATTAAAATGTGAAGGATTCTGTCAAAAAAGACATGGTGGGTCTAAATTGGATAGAAATTGTTTTCTTTTGTTTTTTTTCCTTTTCTTTTTACTTTGCTTTTATGTTTTTTCTATTGCCAAGACTAATTTGCTTTAAGAAAAGAAATTCCCCAAAAAGAAGTTTAAAATTACTAAATCTCAAATCATGTTTGGTGACAACATTAGATTTGCACATAACAACATATTTTTGTAAAAATTATTTAATTAGAATTTAGTAATTTCAAACTTTTTTTCATAGGATTCTCTCTTGTTTTAATGTGCCTCACTCACTTAGATTCTTACATCTAGTGGCCTTGGTGATTTTTTGGGATTGGTGTTAATTTCTTAAAACTAATTATAGATATATAGTCGTGTGATAATATAAAAAAAAAATAAAACTTGTAATGAACACATATGAGAAAGAGTTTGAGTAGCATTTATTGAAGAGAAAATAGTAAAAAATCTGAAGTTGTTAGGAAACGTGTAAAGACGGCCATTGAATGTACCGGTGAGAAGGTTATAGACCAAGCAATATTGAGTTTTTTGAAAAGAGACAGAGGAAAAATGAAGAGAATGGTCGATAATATTATTTAGCGAAGCCATTTATTCAAATATTTTGTTGTTTATAGAGTTTAATAATATCAAGTAACCTATATAGCTAACCACACCTAATAAACTAATACAAGTTGTTGTTATGTGTATTGAGAATATTTTAAGACGATGATTATTATTAATGCGTCGAAAGCATTAGTTAGATTTGACACGGTCAAACCCTAGCATAGATGAGTTGCAACACGATAGCCCCACACTATGAAAAGAATAACAAATTCTTCTACGGAGATCATCACACTTTATTATCAAGATCAAAATATCAATAACACTCCTACAAATATCATTCTCCCTTAATATACTATTTAATTTTAACAAGATGGATTTAAAAAATTAAAAAATTAGAGTTAAAAGCTTTTAATTAATTTTTATTATTCCTCTATCTTACATATTTTTTAATTAAACTTTTAAAACCATATTTCTTTATTTCTTTTTAATTAAACCCATTAAAATTTTTCTCTTTCCTCTCCTTCCTGTCATTCTCCTAATACCAAACATGCGGTAAAATAATATCATTTCATACCTTGTGAATCAAGGAGGTCCTCTTTATCTTTAAGATCCTTCATGTTTATTGGGTGATTAGGGCATACTCGAACACCTTGACCCTTAATTTGATAAATATGAGATTTGACCCGATTAGCGCTTTCTGCAAATTCAAAACCGCAATATTTGCACCTCACGCGTTTCCCTTCCAATACTGTGACGTGCTCCCACGTGTCAGCCTCTGGCCTTCTTCCCGGCCCCGGTTTCCCCATTATTCTTTTTTTTTTTTTTCTGCATATAATAACACATTTTCTTCTTCAATTTCTCCAAACAAAGTCAGAGATTGAACATAACCTTATATGGGTGAGTCTATATATATATGTGTGTGTGTGTTGTGTGTGTGTATAAAAACAAACTGACTATTTAGTTTGGCTTTTGGGCTCAAATCCTACAACACACTCTCATAGTACAAATCCAGTTAGAAGCTAGTGGTGTGTCTTTTGCTTTGAGGACTTCGAAGCCTTCGACACAAGGAAAATACTCTTAACAGTTCAAAAAAGAAATTATTACAATTTGAGCTAAGAACATGTTGCACGGTCGTTTTAAAAGGTTGACGCAAATAACCTTCAATATAACTCTGTAAATTAATCGTGCAACCAGGATGTATATACAGAATGACTCTTGAATATGGAAAACTCAATCAAAGCGAAACTTTGAGAAACAAGAAAACCAATTTAAAGTCTGAAACGAATAAAGTAAAATAAAGAGAGAAAGTTACTTACTCAAGTTTTTGGAAGATCAACAGAATAAGAAGATAGAGATGAGCTGAATCCAGCCAGAAAAGAAGGAAGATGAGGCAGGTACCGAGAAAGTGTCCCCTTTGAATGGTGTCCACTTCTTCCCGCCTTTGTACGGTAAGTGATATAAAGTGGAATTATTTAATGCGAACTTCCCTAAAGTTGACCGGCAACGGCAAAAAGATATTTAATATTTAAGTGGTTAACCTACTCTCCTTAAAATCATCATTAAAGTTAACGGTTTTTGTCATGTCAATTTTTTAAATATCTTTTATCATATATCATGTCATTTAAAAAATACCACTTGTCATTTAACAGTAATTTTAAATAATTTATAATTTTTTATTTGAAAAGGATTCCATCAAGTAAATATTTTAAAAAAAATTTATACTCAAATATTTTATATTTTTTGAATTAATTAAGTATTTCATCTAAAGTATTTAAAAAGATTAAAAATTTTGTTTAAATTGCAAGTATAATTTTTAAAATGACATAGCATATAATAAAAAAATATAAAATAGTTAACATCGCAAAAACCATTAACTTTAACGGTAATTTTAATAGCAAGGTGTTAATAATCAAAACAAGAAACATTATGGTCCTTAATTTAAACTTTTAAAATGACAGAGGTTATAAATAAATGACCCAAAGTTCAAGAGTGTTCCGTGTGATTCAGTCTAAATATAAAACTCTAATTCACTTTATCTCTCATATTTATCCATTTTTCTTATAGTAGTTATTATAATAATTACGCATGTTAAATGTTTCATCAAATGACACTTAATTAGTAAGGATATTTTAAAAAAGATAACACATATTTATTAAAAATAACTAACTTAATTAATTTTTTTATTCAAAATAGTCAACTAACTCTTATATTAAGAACCGGAATAGTATTATAATAAGATATCATGTGGCTTTTTCAGGATATTTATAAATCATTTTAACAATAGAACCATCTTATATTGTCTCTTCCTTTTATTACTCCTTAAGTGTCTTTTAATAATATCCAAAATTTTTAATTGCTTCATCATTTTTATAGATTCAATTTTAGGTTATTTAAATGCTGAATGTATTTTTTATCAATGTTATTCTTGATTAATTTTTTTTCTATATATTCTCTTTTATGATTTTTCTCATTATTATCCTCACTGTCTCAATTATGACTTATCTACTTAGTAATAAAGATATATTTATAAAAAGTGTATGTTTCCTATGTATTTGTGATAAGAGACGGATGGAATTTTTTTTTAAAGAATCTTATTTTTTGCCAACTTCAAAAGAATATCCCGTACCTGGCAACTGGGTGTGGCAATATGAGACTAACCCGTGGTATTATTTGTCCTTGACTCGGTGTGGCAATATGAGACCAAGTCAGTCAATGGTGACAGCTTCCTTTGTGAATTTTCGTCAAAAGAGATGTAGGGCACGATGTTTGTTGTCGGCAATATATAACATTTACGATTCGTTTAATGATATTCAGAGGGGCCAATTAATATTAACCAATCCTCCAAAAAATTTTAAAATTTCATTGTATCCCTTTAATCAAAATTTATGTGTAAAAAGACAAAAATATTGTTACTTAATTTGAGTTATAAATCACTAAATTTATATTGCAAATGGTTGAATTTGAGTTGTTCATTTACTTATAAAATTTAGAAAGATTTACAAATCAAATTATACGATTTACAATATAAATTTAGCAATTTGCAATACAAATAAAGTAAGGGTATTTTTGTTTTTCACATATAAAATTTTGGTCAAACGAGTGCAATAAAATTTTAAAATTTTTTGGAGATTGGCTGTTTTTTATTGAAATTCTTCCTTATATTTATGAGATATTTCTAAGATATTTTATTAGAATTAAGAAAAGTTTAAATTTTATTGGTTCTATTTTAAACTTTAATAATTTTTTAATTTCACTTTTATTTAATACTATCTTCGGTTCTAAATATAAGAGCTTGTTTGTAGTGTAACTTACGTTCTTAATTTAGGACTAAAGATAATATACACTTTTTTGTATGAATAATAAATAAAGATTACAATTGTATATTCCCATAAAAAATTTAATGTGACTAATAGGACCAAAAATATTTTTTATGTCTTATAAATAGGATAAAAGGCCCTCGAGAGGACATTAAGTGTTTTTTTGGAAGTAGAAACAAGGATATCACTCTGGTTCTTATTATTTCTCACTTGTAGGATAAAATTTTTGTCATTTTTATTTTCACTTATATCCTTTTTAGTGTTTTATTTTTAATTCTATCCTTATTAATTATAATAAAGGTAAAGAGAGATGGAACGAATGAGAAAAAATATAATAATATTGTGTTATTTTTTTTCAATATTCAAATCTCTTTAATAAAGGCAGAAGTGAAAGATTTTATTTATTTAATACTTTTTTTTTTGTATGTGAGAAATTCTTACAAGTAACAAACTAAGTGTTTTCCGTCCTTAAAAAAATATAATGTGTTTTATCTTTTCAAAGAATCTTTTAAGGTATATCATGACTTGGAAAAATTCAAAAAATATGTATAAATTTAAATACATGACTAGGATTGCAAATTGCATTTTTGACCTAGTGTTATAGGGTATATATGGGTGTGTATAGAGTCTTGTCTTCCTTATACGATTCCTTGAACTCTGAAAGCACTCTACTAAAAGTCCCGTGTTGCAAATATAATAAAAAAAGTATTGGCAAAAAAAAAAAAAAAAAACCTTCTACGTAATAAAGAGAAAATGGCAACAAATACCATTTCCAGCAACAAACTGTTCATTTGGTGCGTCCCACTAATCAGAAGGCTTTATCCAGCTGAGTAGCCAGAACAGCCTTTTTGGTGGTCCCTAATGCACCGCCTGCCCATCATTGGTGCAGACTGCAGACTCCTCCCCAGCCCATTCCCTTCTTCTTCCGTCCCCTTTCGTCTTCCCCGTTCTTTCTTTCTTCAGCACCAATCCTATCATGGCCCGAATCCAAGGCCGGAAAAAAGATGTGAGTTTACACAATTGTATTTCCATCAAGTTCTGTCTCGGATATCACAAGCCTAAGAGTTTTGCCAACTCTTTCGACAACGTGGGTTGTAATTTTGCGAGCTAATGACGACTATTTTTATTTTTGACCAAAATCAATAAAGCCGTGTGCATTTGTAACTGTCCCGTGCCGAATGACTGTTTTTAGATGCCATATTGATCGCTTTCATTCTTTTTTCTTTCCATTTATGGTACATGATCAAATGATATTAAACTTAAAGTAACCTCACAGTTATATTACACCAAAGGAAAAAAGAACAAATACAAGAGGATAAGAAGAAGAAGAAGAAATAAACATCTACAAGTTCAAAAAGGCTTTGGGTGTGTTTAGATTGATAGTGGTAAATCTAACTTTTATTATAAATGACTTTTATAAACTGAAATCAGAATAAAAGTCAGTTAGTGTAATGCGATTTATATTTGGATTAGTGTTTATAACAAGTCAATTGGAAAAGTTAAAACTTATTTAGATAATTAATAGAAAAGTGAGTTTAGTTACAAAATGACTGAAAGAGTATAAAACTTATTGAATAGTAGTGTTTGATATTACATGTTTTTATTGTGATAATAGTTAAAAAAAACCTAAAATTATTACAATAAAATAAACATAGTTTTTTTTGTGAAATTATAAAATAAAAATGTTTGTTATCGAGAAAAATTTGAAAACACCTTATAGATGATTAAATATATATAATAAACAAACATGAATATAAATTAAAATTTATTTCGTCTCTAATTAAAGTAAATAAAATTATATAACTAATTATAATAAGTGAAGGGAGAAGAGTGAGGGAAAAAGTGAAGGGAAGATCTGGGTAAGTGTGTTTTGAATGAGCATTAATGCAAGGCTAATGGTAAATTGCCTTACTAAACATCCCAAAAGCAGTTCTTCTCAGCGTTGAAATGCATGCTCATTTTAGCCAGAAATTAGTTAGTTTTTTAGCCCCATCTAAACACAAAAAAAAAAAAACCACAAAAGCCCCAAACTGAGATTTCACACATTCCCGTACACTTATGTTTCATCGTAATGTTCCATTCTAGTCTTGGTCATTTTGGGATGAGAAAGTCTCATCTTGAAAATTTTCAAGACGAGACAAAAGCAGGACATGAAGAAAAAAACAATATCTCGGAATGGGACAAGACATGGAATAAAGGTGTCCCCTCTATTATCTTTTTTTAATTTCATAAATTTATTTTTATTTATTATTAACATAATAATTTTTATGTTATATTTTCTACAATTTATAAATTTTTCTATATAGGTTATATGATGTTTTTAAAGAGATATTTGAATTTATATATTTTCTATCTTTCAAAAGAAAACATTTCTTGGCTAATTGTCAATTGATATCAATTTATTAGCTTATTTTTATCTATTTTTTATATAATTTTTGCTATAAGTTTTTATGCTCCAAAATACATCGAGTTTTAAAATAAAATAATTCAAAAAAAAGTTTTAAAAAAATAAACATGACATCCCTATCCTGTCCCGGTCCTATTTCGTTCCATGGACGTTGGGAGAAAGATTAAATTTGGCTTTAAAGTAGTTTGAGAGTGATTTGAAAAAAGAAAAAGAAACACTATAATCAACAAGACATGCAAAACTACAAGTACATGCACACTAAAACTTGAAGAGGACCACGCCATATAACGAGGAAGATTGATGACATCTCAAATAGCAGACCAATCAATCTCCACAGAAGGAAACTTCTCCAACCCAAAGTCGAAAGTGTCATCCTTGGAATCCGAGAAATCCAAGAAACTGACGTCAGATTCAGGGGAAGACGCGATAGCCCAGGATTTATCTGACAAGGACGACGACGACGCTATGTTCTCCACCTTACAATCCTCCAAATCACTCTTTGATTCTGACTCGTCCGATGCCATCTTAGGCTTTGCGTCACCGACGGAGCAAGGCTCCCCTGCATTCCCCTGTTTCTGAAAAGTGGCCAAACTCTCACAAATAGCTTGAAGCTTGGCATCTACAGAGGAATCAAGAGGTTTGTAATTCCCACATTCACCAAGCACATGAGCCCCTTGGTGTTGCAGATGAGAGAAATTGAGGCGAGCAAAGTCGCCTCTAAGCTTATAAGCAGAGTTGTCACAAGTCAAGGCAGCCTCTTCGGCGGTGTCTTTTTTTCTCTGCCGAGCCAGAGAAATATCAAGAACTTAGGTGAAGAAATAGGCTAACCAACGATGGAGCAATGTTGCCACTATTTGTTGCCAGTGTTTTAAAGCTCTAACTGATAGTCTTTGAACCAACAGGACGAGAGCAAGTAGGCAAACGTGAGAGACACAACACATGTAATTCTCCAGCTTATTTGCATTCACTTGTTTCTAAACATTAGATTTTATAATTTCTTTTGACATCACACAAATCATATATATCTTAATTAATGATCTTTTGAAATGGCCTTTCGAAACTAGTAAATACTATTATCATATTGTGACAGTACAGTAACCCAAATAATATGGTCAATATTATCACTAGCTTTTTCGATAAAAGCTTGTTGTGCACGAGTTACTAAAACAGTTTTTTCTGCCTCTCATTCTCCATATCCCAATTGGTGACGCCTCATTTTTCATTATTTATTCCCACCTTTTTTTTAGTCTTTGAATGTTTTTTAACCACGAAATCAGTTGTTGGCAATATATAGTCATTAAGAAAAAATGAGGTAACAATTGGGATTAAGTACTTATTTCAAATGTAATAAGTGAGAGGAATAATATATAAATAAATTCAATATATTGAATGCATTTTCAAAGGAACTTAGTTGTTCACTTTTCTGTTCTCTATCGTCAACTTCTCTTATCATCTTCCTACTTTATTTTTTGTGTGTTGCAAGTTCCGAACTCTAGTTTATTTACCCTCGTTCTCTCTTCTCCTATTCTATTAAAATAGGTTTGAAATGTGGTTGGTTCTTGTCGCGATTTTCTGCTAGTTTGTGAATTTGTGTGTTTGTGAGAGGTGTTGTGTTACCTGTGATTTGTGATTCATTTCGGGTTTCTCGTTAAAATTAGTGATTTTTTTAAAATTCTTTTCGTTGTTTAAAATATTTTGAGTTATTTGGCTGGTTTTTGCTATACATATGGAATGTTGTTATGTTTTGATTTTTGTATTTTTTTTCTCCAACTGATTTTTGCTAGAGCCTTTCTTTCTGACTTCTTAAATTAAGTTTTATTTGTCCCAGATCACGCTACTAATAGATGATCCATTATTTTGTTGACTAATAAAATAGATGATAACAGCAAGATGGAATACGTACGGTGACACTAGAGTTGAATATATCCATTTAGTGGGACGTTCCTTAGAACAAATTTTAATAAAGATGGTACTTTGTATGTGAGGCACAATCACAATAAAAGAATATGAATTTCAAAGGGATGAAAACTTCACAATAAGAAAAAAAGAAAAGACACTATTACTTGATTGAGAATGTAATAACATTATTATGCATGCGTACATATGTTTAATCACATAGCTTTGTTGTATGTAATTTGTTTGCTGCTATCGCTTTTTAGTTCTTGATTCTGTTCCGCTGCATGTGCTAATTCTGTTATTAAAATGCGAAGGGGCTGCTGATCAAAAAGTAACCCCCTATTTATTTATTTTTTTTAAAAAAAAACTGTCTTAGTTAGCAATTATTTGTTATACCCATCACGTACATCACGTATATGATTATTATCATATATGTAACAGCGATTTAAGAAAACAAACAATCATGTATGATAGATCAGAGTTAGCAATGTTGTCAATCTAGAAATCTGAAAAAGTTGGAATTCTCTGTAGACCTTACATATGAACTTATGCTACGTATGGTAGCAAGGAAGTGGGAGGAAGAAAGTGAAAGTAGAAGTGAAATTGAGATATTTGTTTTTTTGGCAGCGTAGAAGTTAGTTCCATGGAACTCCTGCTATGTTTGGATTACAGTTAGAGAAGCCAAAAGTGCATAGGAAAGCGTGAAACTGAGGTTAGTGACTTATTGTGGCTCAGAAGATTGTTTGGATGAGACTTCTTTTTTAACTGACTTATAAGAAAAAGTAACTTTTCTAATTGACTTATCTAACGCAATCTGAACCAACTTTTCTAACTGACTTATGGAAAATTGTACAAAGCTTACGATCTAATTAATCATATGATTTCATATACTTTAATTAGAGATCAAATAAATTTTAATTTATATTCTTGTTTATCCATTATGTATATTTAATTAATTATCTACAATGTGTTTTCAAATTTTTTTTCGTAACAAATACTTTTATTTTATAATATCACAAATAAACTATTTATATTTTATCATAATAATTTTATGTATTTTTTAAACTATTATCACATTAAAAACATAAAATTTCAAACACTATTATTTAATAAAGTCCTTGCCCTTTTCAATCATTTACAACTAAACTAATTTTTCTATTAATCATCCAAACAACTTTTAACTTTTTCAACTGACTTTTTATAAGCACATATCCAAACATAAATCTTATTATATTAACTGACTTTTACTCTAACTTCAATTACAAAAGTCAGTTAGACTATAAGTCAGTTTTGTCTAACATCAATCCAAACATAAGGCTCTGTTTGTTTAGGCTTTTGAGTGGTCCAAAAGTAACTTATCCAGCTCACAAGCACGTTTTGAAAATTCTGGCTTGTTTGGGTGAGCTTTTTTCCTATCCTACTTTAAGGCCAAAGGCTGGATTCACAAGCATGATTGGGTTAAACACCTCAGAGTTGCTTATTGCTTTTTCATTGCGCTTATAGGTGGTTGGTGAGATACTGTTAAAACAATAATTACTCCCAGAAAAAAAATTTCTTACTCTTCTCCCCCATTCTCCGCTCGCTCTTCTTGGCTCCATGTTCTTACTCCTTCATCTACTCCTTTCCTCTTCTTGCCTGACTTGTCCTTGCCATCGCCAAATCGTGCTCGTGGTCTCCAACTCCTGACCACCATCGAACCATCGAGAGCAAAGGCAAGAGACTTGACCGATTTATACGTATTTTAAGCAGAGACAACTTCCCTAGGTCAAGGACTAGCCTTAACAAATGCAGCAGTGCAAGGCTTCCCTGATTTCGAAACAACCAATACGGTGAAAATAAATGCTTATGCTACCAACATGGCAATCTATGTAGGTTCTGGATATGGTACATGTATGTTGGAAAGTACCTGCAATATCTTCGCATTAAACCGGCTATCATTCTCACTGACTAGATAGTTTCAAATACCCATTAGAACAACAGTTCATGGGCATGCAATGTAAGAGAACTCTACCAAAACAAAGGACAAGACAGCATGGAACATCAACGATCTAATTAATGTAAGATGAAATGTTTTCTGGATTGTATTTCTGTCATTTCTGGCAGCATTTCCACTTTTCATGTACGTTTCGTAGTATTTCTTGGAAATTATGTCATTTTTGTTCCAAATGGGATTTTGAAAGAAAAATAACAAAAGAGATTCTAAGAGAATGCAGAATCCGAGATGCTTCACAAAATGAATACAATGGGAAGCTATAAAATACAAAGAAAAACACGCAGAATGATATACCATACCAGTTGATGTGAAATTCCAATGACTTGAGTTTTCTTTTCCAGCACTACATAGTCTCTCACTATTTCCAAGTTTCATAGTTATAGGGCAACTCTATTTTCATTACAGCTTTCTTTCATATTTCTTTCTTCATTTCCCATTATTTTATTTGGGGAACATAAAATAAACGATTGAGGTACAAATTTGTTTTAGAAGTTTTCACTCAAGAGTACTGGGCATCCACAAATTTTTTTTATTGCAAATTTGTAAAATTTAAAATCATAACAATTTAAAATCAGATGTTGACTATTAGTATTTTTAACTAAAATTATTATGATTTTAAAATTATGTGGAACATTTGCATCGAAAAATACTTTGATGATAAATCTATATTTTAACATATTATTTAATGTCCTTTTGGGGATATTTATCAATTAAAGTGGAATAATTTGCATTGATTTTAGATATTTTGAATTAAATACTGGTGGCACAAAATTAGAAATTTAAAAGAAAATCTTATCATATTTTATCTCTTTTTAAATAATTGATTGTGGGTTTTATGATAGTATCTCAATTTATCTTTTGCAGGTCTCAGAAAAGGGAATAAACTTAGAAGGAAAGTTGAAACAAAAAGAAAAGAATTAAAAAAAATAAAAAAAAAGGAAAGAAAAAGACGCAAGAGAGGGAAGGCATGGATTTTGGAAAGATATTAGGTTATATATTAAATCCATCAATTGCAAGATGAAGGCAGACACACAATCACGCCACACGCTTACCATCACTCATACCCTTCCCTTCACACATACACCACCACGGCAACACTTCAATTTCAATCTTCCAAATTCATCTTTCTTCTCCTCCATCTATCCTCCATGGCTACTAAATTTTTGGCACGAGTTGTAGCTTGGTTCAAGACTATGAGAGGCTGAGTTCGCTGTACTCTTTGTGATTGAATTCAATGACTTGAGTTTGGGAGCTACAAAGGGGAGTTTAATTCTAGTCCTTAGTTTAGACTATTTTGTTGATAATTTCTAGTTTGAAATTTGTTATATTTGGTTTAAAGCTAAGAATTGCTAGTTGTAATTCTTGGTTTGGATTGAAATTGCTGAGATTTGGATTGATATTTATAAATTTGAGTACTATATACATATATTTATGTTTATGCCTTTGTTAATTCATTGTTAGTTTGATTTTTATGCGAGTTGTATAGAAATTATGCTTGAAGTGAATTTAACAAGTAATTAATGTTCTAACTGAGTATTAATTTAAAAGGAATAACTTATATAAACCAGTCTTAACCACTTAAGTTACTCTCATATCATTAAACAAACTAGGATAGTTATTGATTCATTCCTCAAGAGCATTCTCGTTATTGATTTCTTACAATTCAAATTTGCATCTTTCATTCTTTCTTAAAAATACCAAAAAAAATAGTTTAGATTTATTTCTTACTTTCTTAATTAGTTTTATTAATTGAAAAATCCTTTTTCAATCCTTCCTTTCAATTCTTTGTCACTTAGTTAACTAAGGAATTAATAAAAAGCTCTTCAAGAGACTCGACCTGAGTTGTGCTTTACTGCATAATTTGGTTTTATTTTTGATTTAACCCAAGGCGACTAAAAAGGTTCAAATCATTTGAAGTGCCCAACGCTCTAGATGAAAACTTTCAAAACAAATTTACTGATAGAATAAATCAAACAAAGCATGGTCTGTGAATAGAGAGAAAATGGGACTCTCAAGGGATAAATCTGCAGAAACCGTAATTGGTTGGTTACGATGTCATGTTCATTGGGTTCCAGGAGCCATTGCTGGGCTCAATGAAGGTGCTTGCAAAAGCTCCATTGTTGCTGGCAGTCAAGCAATCGATTACTTCGTTCAGGGATTCGAGCCTGAAGCTCAGCTCAGTCGCTTGAGCTCGAAGAACGGAGTTCTCAGATTCAACTCAAGTATTGTTCTGTGTTGAGCTCAATGCTTGTGAGAATTTGCTGATTCGCTTTTATGGGCTGAGCCACTTCAGCGACCTGATAGTCCAGATGTTTCTGCTTTCTCATTGGAGATAGCATTGCTGAATCGCGATTCGTTATCATGCCCTTCCTCTTCCTCAGATCCATCAGAACCGGCAAATCCTCCTCTGATTCAGAGTTTTGAGACAGAGACGACGAACTTGAACCTGAAGATGTTCCGCTTGACGAAGCAATGAGAGATCAGTACCAGATTACACAGGCCCAAAGAAAACCAAGATCAAAAGACAAATACAGATACGACATTAAAAGAAAGAAACCCAGAAAATACTGCAGAAAATAAAAGGATTATTGCGGTATCTAGCGATTAGTAGATGGTAATTAGAAAACAAGCAGGGAAGACTATGAAATCATGAAAACATAGTACAACAATCAGAGGAAGGCAACGTAGAAAGATTGAACTAAATGAGTCCTACGCTTGCCCGTAGAATTGACCATATACACAGAAAGGAATTCTCGCAGAATTCGATTCATGAATCTCAAATATCAATACCACGAAGTCATGCATTTAAAAAAAAAAAAAAAACCCTCAAAATCTACCACACTTGATGAGAAAAAAAAATCGCGACTTGAGTCCAGGTTTATTCGTAACACCTAGACTTAGGACTTCCATGCCTAAACAGACTCAAAAATTAATAAAAAGAAGCTGTCTATCAAAATAAATACAAGAGGAAGCCAAGGCAAAATATATTGGGTTTACATTAATTATGGTCTTTTCGATAAAATTGTGCAGTTTGTCATCATCGTAAGAATAGAGAGGGATTCATAAGACCTGAATTTCAGTAATGCACAATTTGAACACTGATTAAGAAATTAGCATCGAGCATGCATCCACTAAATTTTGGCTCGGCATGGTTAATATTTATTTTAAGCTCTACTTGATATAACCAAAATAATGTATGCACATACCCAAACTTCCAAAAGATCAATCAAATTTAAGTTGAAAATGGGATGAGCTTTTTTATTAGCAGCAACTCCAAAATAGATCAGAATTATATAGGAGTAGCAGCAAGCTGACTCTTCAACTTTTAAGTAATGTTTCTTCAACTTTAAATGACCCTTCGCAAATTCTAAATGATTCAATTACAAGAGCAAGAGCTAAAAGAATTAAAGAAGCATTAGATGGGCTAGTGCACTAGCCTTTGACAAAGCAAATAGTAATTGGATGTACAATCTGAATGAAAATTTCAAAGATGTCATTAGTTTAATTTGAACTGAAGATGGAGCTGTTGAACATATTATGAGCTTGGGAGCTTCAATTTAAAGCGCTTGACAAAGTACCACACATAGAAGACTCATTGGAACCTAATTGACATGCTACTTATATTTTGTTTGTAATAGTGCGAAAATTGTTACATACAGTCTTTAACATAAGATTTAGTTTGTATTTCAAATATACATGAAGAACCAGAGGTAGTACTAATTAGTTGCCTAATATGACTTTTAAGTTCCCAAATTATTAAATTAAGTATTAGTTGTTTATTTTCGATGTTAGCATTTAATACTTTTAAGTCAGATTTAAATGTATTTCTTAACATATTGAGTAATTCATTTTGTAATCAGACTTTAGTTAGCTTTTAGAAATGAATAGTTGTGTTTTTACACCTCCAAACATAAGAGTGGATTTCTAAGGTTCTCCATTGAATTAACAAGTTTATCATGGCTTATCAACCTTGTGACATCTTCCAACACTTTGGGTTCTTGCTTTTCCATGCTTAATGATTCAGATAGATTACCAGACCTTTATTGAGATTTTTGTGGTAAGTACATTCAAATTGATTGCAAGTTTATGTGATATTTTTCTCATGACTCTGCACCGCATACAAGGGGGCTTAGTTTGTCACAAGTGAAGGCATCAAAATATTTGAGACATGGTTCCTCTTAAATATCAAAGTTAATTTTGGTAGACCAAGTAATTTCACAGCTCTCATTTTGGGAAGAGTGATAGTAGCTAGGGTTGAGAGTGTTACCACTATAATAATGCTCTCCAACTATTTCTTCCATCGACATACTAGATTAAACATAAATGGTCTCTAGGTTTGGGAGTTGTGCTATTCTTGCATCATCAGAATCTTCATTCTTCTGCATGCATAACTATCAAGAACTTCAAGGTAAAGAACTAGGCTATCCAAGGAAGGAGCAAAGGTGCTACTACTTGTTTCAAGTGCTTCAATACTATGAGGGAGAGTCCTTGGTTTAAGTGTGGTAAATTGAGATTGCTTCAAATATAAACGCCGTGAAGAAAAAATTGTCTCATCAAAGACAATGTAAAATGAATGATTTAAGCTTTTATAAAACACAAACAAACACATATAAATACTAATTACTACTACCTTCGGTCCTGAATATAAGACTCAGTTTGCAATACAAAAAAATTATTGAATCAATTGCACTACAAACTAGGTTTTATATTTAGGATTAAAGGTAGTAATTAATAACATAGTTGGGATATATGAATCTAACCATAATTGTTCAAAAACATATTGAATCAACCGCAAGTCAGATTCATTCACCATATTCGAAATAGAGAAAGGGCCAACTTCAATCTTCTATTGATGCATATCTTCATTAGTGTGGATTTGTACTTGTTGGAGAGCCATTACCCCTTCCCCTAATGTTTCTGGGGGACATGTAACAATCAAGCATTCTTTCATTGAGTCTGTTATGATCTTTTGGTTTATCCACTATTGGTAAGTGAGAAAGGAGAGCAATTGTTTTAATCAGTATATTATTCTTGAAGCAGTGAGGTACATTATATAACTTGCTAAGATAACCTAGGGTAAATCTAGGGTAAATGACTAAATGAAAGAGATCTATCCTAATCTATCTGATAAATCTAATCAGATTGATAAACTGAATACAAAGAATGGAATTAATAAATAAAACACAGCTTATTGGGCTTGGGCTTTTTCTTCTAACACTCCTCCTCAAGTTAGTGAATAGATGTCAATCATTCTCAGCTTGCTCCTTAGTCCTTCAAATAAGTCTTTGGGCAATGGTTTAGTAAACAAATCTACCACTTGATTTTTGGTTCAGATGTAAGATAAGTCAATGATACCACCTTCACTTTTTTCTCTTATAAAGTGTTTATCAATTTTAACATGCTTTCTCTTGTCGTGATGCACCGTATTTAGGGCCATTTCCATAGCTAATTTACTATCATACCAAAGTTTTATTGGCCCAGTATGCATTAGTCTAAGTTCTTTTAGAACTCTAATTATCTAGATTCCTTCGCAGACCCCAAGGGCTAGTGCCCTTAGTTCAGCTTCGGCACTGCTTCTGGAAACTACTAGTTGCTTCTTACTTCTCCAGGTAACCAGATTTCCCCATAAGTGATGTATCCAGTAGTGGACCTCCTATCTAGCAAGGACCACCCATGATCTACATCTGTGTAAATCTCTATTCCTTTAGATTCTCCTTTCCTGAAGAATAACCCCTTTCCTGGATTCATCTTCAAATATTTCAGAATTCTATACATCGCTTCCATATGTTGTTCTTACAGTTGATTCATAAACTGACTTACAACTCCCACAGCGTAGCTTATATCTGGTCTCGTATGAGCTAGATAGATGAGTTTCCCTACCAACCGTTGGTCTCTTCCAATGTTAATTGATATCCCATCCTTCTTATATTCTAAATTGCAGTCAGTTTCCATGGGAGTTTCTGCAGGTTTGGCTCCAAGCATACCAGTTTCCTATGACAAATCCAATGTATATTTTCTCTAAGAGACATTTATTCCCTGTTTGGTTTTACTAATCTCCATCCCGAGGAAATACCTCATCTGTCCCAGATCTTTCATCTTGAACTTAGCTACCAATGATCTCTTTAACCTTTTTACGGCACCTTCATCATTTCTTGTAATCACAATATCATCTACATACACTATCAGGATGGTTATTTGATCACCAACATGCTTTATGAAGAGTATGTGATTTGATTGCCCTTGTGAGTATCTCATTTTTTTCATGGTCACCAAGAATCTTCCAGACCAAGCTCTAGGGAATTGTTTCAACCCATATAATGATTTCTGGAGTTTACAAACCTTTGAGCAATTTGTTGAATTCTTCAAGCCAGTAGGTATTTCCATATATACTTCTTCCTTAAGATCCCTATTTAGAAAGGCATTTTTCACATCTAGCTAATAAAGTGGCCAGTCTAGATTGGTTGCTATTGATAAAAGAACCTTAATGGTATTGAGCTTACCTACCGAGGCAAAGGTTTCTTGATAGTCAACCCCATATGTTTGTGTATATCCTCGGGCTACAAGTCTTGCTTTATATTTGTTTATGCTTCCATCTGGATTGTACTTGATTGTGAAAACCCACCGACCCTACGATCTTCTTTCTAGTGGGTAAATCAGTAATTTCCCATGTTTTATTCTGTTTCAATGCTTCCAACTCTTCATTGATAGCCTGTTTCCAATTAGAGTTACCAATAGCCTCTTGAAACGTCTTAGGTACTCTCTCACTAGATAAGCTTGCTACAAATGTCTTTATTCTAGAAGATAATTCATCATAGGAAACAAATTTACTGATTAGATGCTGAGTGCAAGATCTTACCCCTTTTCTGAGAGCAATTGGCCACCCAACTTCTTTAGGATCTAGCATTGCATTGGAGATTTGGTTATGCCTTGGAATGTCAGAGACTCTATTATTTTGCTGCTCTTCTGCGAGTTGTTCTTCTTCATCATCAGTTTCAGCATTACCTTCTCGGTCTATCCCTGTATTCACCTCAACACTATTTTCTAGATAGCTATGGTTTTGTTAAGTAGAGGAAGCTTGTGGGTTTGGATCTTCAGGTTCGGGTTGAATAGTGGAACCTAGGTTTTCATAAGCTTGTGGGTTTGGATTTTTGGATATGACTTGATTTGGGTTGTCTAGGTTTGGTTCAGGGTTGTCTAGGATTGTTTAAGCAGGGACATTCAAAGTTAGCCATTCTTTGTGTCATAATTCTCCCCTTGAATGGGTAACTTGGGATAGTATGCATCTTCTTCGGAAAATACAGCATCCTTAGTAACATAAACTCTTCTGGTTGTGGGACAATAACACTTATAACCTTTCTAGGTAGGAGAATACCCAAGAAAGATACATTTTAGAGCTCTTAGTTTAAGTTTGTTGCTATCATCTTGATGTATATATACTACACATCCAAATACTTTTAAGGGAATGTCTGAGACTAGGGGTGAATCTAGATAGGTTTCAAGAAGTTTTTGGATGGGGGTTTGGTAGTTGAGTACTTTTATGGGCATTCTATTGATTAGGTAGGTTGATGTGAGAATAGCTTCTTCCCAGAATAGGTTTGGAACATTCCTGGCAATCATAATGGCTCCAATGACTTCTAGGAGATGTCGGTTTTTCCGTTTAGCTATCCCATTTTGTTGCAAGGTATATGCACATGAGGTTTGGTGGTGGATTCCTTGCTGGTCAAGAAATTCCTTCAAGTTTGTGTTGAGGTACTCTCTTGTATTGTCACTTCTTAATATCTGGATTGTCCCTTGGAATTGAGTTTTCACAAATGTGTGGAAACTTCTGAAAATGGTAAAAATTTCTTATCTTTCTTTCATCAAGTATACCCAAGTTACTCGAGTATGGTCATCAATAAAGGTCACAAACCACCTAGCATTAGAGGTTGATTTAACTCTTGCGGGTCCCCAAATATCACTATGTATTAAGGTAAAAGGTGCATTTGCTTTGTAGGGTTGTTTGGGATAGGAAGTTCTGGTTTGTTTTGACAACTGGCAAATTTTACAAAGAAAAGGAACTGAACTTTTATTTAATAAATCTAGACATAAGTGTTTCATATAGTCAAACTAGGATGGCCTATCCTAGAGTGCCATCATAATACATCCTTATTTGAAGAATTTGAACTAAACAAAGCCTTGCCCATATGTTTATTAGTGATCCTTGAGCCTTTAAGATAATAGAGTCCGTCCCATTCTTTAGCAATGCCAATCCTCTTCCTCATTGTCAAATCCTGAAAAACATGCCTGGTATCATCAAAAAACACTCAACAATGATGATTTTTAGTTATTTTACTCACTGATAGCAAATTACATGCAAGTGCTAGGACAAATAAAACATTTTGTAATTCTAAGTTATCCGAAATCTTGACAGTTCCAACACGACAAACTTTGGAGAAGATTCCATTAGCAACTTTCACTTTAAGGTTCTCATCACGACAATACTTTAGAATTCTAAACAAAGCTTTATTACCTGTCATATGATCTGTAGCTCCAGAGTCAACAATCCAAGTATTATCACTGGTTACCAAGGCATTTAGGGCTATAATAGAATTACCTGACCTTACTAAATTTGCTTTAGGGGTAGAGGTAGAGTTATTATGCTTCTCAAGAATTCGTCTGAGTACTTGTAGTTCTTCTTAGCTAAGAGTTTCTCCATTCTCTTCATTCTCATTGGTTACCACAGCATACACCCTATTCTTCGATCTTCATTTTTGTTTCAGATTTGCTGGTTTGCCGTGTAATTTCCAGCATATATCCCTAGTATAACCATTTTTGTTGCAATGGTCACACCATCCTTTGGAGTTCTTCTTTCCTCTCTGTTCTGGTCCATTGTTACTATGTACTATTAACGCTGAACTCTCAGAGGGTGCAGATACACTCAAGGTGAGTTGTTTTCTGCTTTCTTTACATCTGACCATATTGAAAGCTTCGAATAGCGATGGCAGTGGCTTCATTCCCATAATTCTTCCTCTTACATCATCAAACATGTCAATGAGACCGAGTAAGAACTCATAGGTTCTTTCTTTTTCAACCAGTTCCCTATATAGTTGGTCATCATTGCTGCACTTCCATTCATGGACATCAAACATGTCCAACTGTTGCCACAAATGTGTGAGAGTAGTATAATATTGTGTCATTGTCATGCTTCCTTGTTTCATCTCTATCTATACTTTTTTGATTTGAAGCAGAGCAGCACTATTCTCCATAGCTGAGTATGTTCTTTTTCCAGCATCCCATATCTCCTTTGCCGTCTTAGCAAGTAGATAGCCTTCACTAATGTCTATTGTCATGGAGTTACATAACCAGGTCATCACTAGATTATTTTCAACAAACCAAGTATCATACTTTGAGTTATCAGGACTTGGTTGTGGGGCCTCCCCGGTTATGTATTTTTCTTTTCTTCTGCCTTGCAAGTACATCAGGACACTTTGAGACTACTATAAATAATTACTTCTATTCAACTTGTGAGCGATCAACATCTGTGGCGTCTCGGTGGTCAATCCAAATTCTATTCCCATTGAAGGAGAAGAACCCATGCCTGATGCAGAAGAACCCAATGCAGAAGAAGAAGATAATGGTGTTGTACCCACTGTAAATGCCAATAAAGGACACCTTATTGTGCCAAACAGAGGTGGAAATTCTGCAGATTCCATCTCGTTCACGTCGGCTCCACCAGGTAGCACGAATATGATCGTGCCTTTGTGCAACTCGGTCTCAGTCGCTCACTCAAATGCGATCAGATTTCTTGGTTGTCAGCATTTACCAATTCAGACACGATCACTCGGTCTTTAGTTACCCAACCCAGACACGCTCACTCGGTCTTAGTTGCCAACTTTAGATGCCTTTATCGTCGGCGTGGCTTCCTGCGACTAGATTGCCTAGTCTTAATCGTGATTAAGGGTGCGAATTTCACTCTCTCTCTGACTGGTTGTAGTTGCAGTCAAAGCCATGACTTTCACTCTCTCTTAGTCGCCAGCTCTGATACCATGAGAGAGGAGAGCAATTGTTTTAATCTGTATATTATTCTTGAAGCAGTGAAGTACATTATATAACTTGCTAAGATAACCTAGGGTAAATGACTAAATCAAAGAGATCTATCCTAATCTATCTTATAAATCTAATTAGACTGATAAACTGAATACAAAGAATGGAATTAATAAATAAAACACAGCTTATTAGGCTTGGGCTTTATCTTCCAACAGTAAGCCTGCTTTATGTACCTCCTAGCTATTAATTTTTCCCATTAAATTAAGGGTAAAGTAGCACTTAACACCCTAAACTTATTTTATAGGTGCACTCAACACCCTAATCTTTTAAAGGGTGCAATTTTACCCCTTATTTTTTAAATTTGGAGCAATTTTAATTAGGACTAACTTTGCTTCAAACATCGTTTAAAAACCTTGACACATGGCTTTTTTTTTTGGGAAAACTTCCACATAAGCATATTCAATGGCACCTAATAATAATGAAATTTCCACATAAGTTTAGGTTTTTCAATTAGAAAAAAACCGTTCAGTATTTCAACTCAAAAAGAAGAGTGGAGAAGCATCATGCAAATAGCGGCCAAAAAGTAGAGAAGCATCAAAATTAGGTGAGGAAATTCATCTTGGAGCCGAAAGGAAAGATCAATTAAAAGGTAAGAATGAATTTGTATTGGTTTTCTTTTCCTTCTATGGTCCCACTGAAGCCATAAAAAAAACAAATAGGGTTTACTAAAAGGGGGTTTTTTATTCAGAAAATGGAAGGAGATGGGAATCTAGGAGATGATGTGGAATGGGACAAAGATGATGTGGCATTCGATGTGTTGGTTGAAGAAGATGATGTGCCGCTTTATGAGTTAGTCGATGAAGATGATCTGGACGTTCATAATCACTATGATGTCAAGGCGGGGATGAAGAAGCTACATGAAGGTAAAAGTTGATTAAATCAGTATTGAGAATGATAGTAGACTTTGTTTATTTTGGTTTGTGTATTAATCCCGAAAATAGGTAAATGGTTTCCTTTCAATTGAGAGTGATAGTGGGCTTCATAAATTGATAAAATCCATTCAACTAATTTGATTTGTAGAAAGAGCCATATCGTCTTATGCTAGAATTCAATGAGTTGTTTTGATCTTGAGTTAAAGTTATATAATCTCATAATAATTCAAGCATCACGATAATTACATTATGATAGCTTGACTTTTGACTTATATTTTAACCCTTTTATACCTAGAGAAAGGGGAGAAGGAAATTAGTTAGTAGATTTTTTATTATGATTTCAAGAGACTTGTAATGTTCATTGCCTTTTATTTTTAGCCCAACACCTGATGGTTGCTTTTGGATTTTGGAATTTTTTTTTCCACATACGTGTGTGCTAAGTAAATGTCAGAATTTTACTTGTTTACCTAATAGTTTCTAATTTTGATTTTAAATATATGTCTCATTAAAATATTTCTGGGTATCATGAATTGAAGAAAGGTAAAGAAATAAAAAGCACTACTTATCAGTTATCAATAAGCTTTAATTTGGAAGTTGCAATTGTATAAAAAGAAAAAGAATATATTATTAGAACTTGTCTTTTTTTTTTTTTTGTCTTGTCTTTTTAAAGAGTATATTTCCCTTCTTTTTGTTGCAACAAATGCCATTTTTTCCCCTTGCAGTGGTGAAAGAGGGTCGATAAATGAAGAATGTCAAGATGAGGAGGGAGAGTTAGGAAGTGGGGAATTTGAATGTGATGAGGAAGAGTCACTAAGTGAAGGCTTTGAATGTGATGAGGAAGTAAGGAGGCTGGGTGACAATCATGAATTAGAGAAACGGCCCTTCTTCATGTTGGGCATGACATTTGCCAATGTTGAAGAAAGTAAGAGAGCCATTAGCCAATATGCAATAATAGAAGGGGTTAAAGTGAGGATTGCAAAGAATGAGCCATCAAAAATTAGAGCTATCTGTCAAAAGGGCTATCCTTTTGTTTTTTATGCTTCAAAAGAGGGGGACAACCTTAGATTGAAAGTTAAGACTCTATGTCATGAGCACAGATGCCTTCGAATTTACAAAAACCCAAGAGCGAGTGCAAAGTGGTTAGCTACCCATTTTAAAAACAAGATTCAAGAGAGATCACACTCTAAAGTGAATGATATGAAGAAAGATGTAGAAGCAGAGTTTAAGCTGCATGTAAGCATATTTAAATGCAAGAGAGCAAAGAAGTTGATAATGGAGGAAATGGAAGGAAGTTATAAAGATGAGTTTGGAAATTTAGAAGCTTATTGCAATGAGTTGAGAACTTCAAACCCAGGTTCGGATGTTAGTGTTGAGGTGAGCAAAGAGGCATCAGAAAATAGGAGGAGAGTGTTTAATAGAATGTATATATGCTTTAATGCTTGTAAGATTACATACATGTATATAAGATTGTAATTGGTTGTTAATTTTTGTATGGTTTATAGGTTGGTTGGAAAGTTGGCTGTAGGCCGTCTATTGGGCTAGATGGTACATTTTTGAAAGATAAAGCAAGAGGTATTCTTCTCACTGCAACAGGAATTGATGCAAATGACTCTCTGTATCCACTTGCTTTCGGATTGACTCAACAAGAGAACAAAGTAAACTAGAAATGGTTTATGCGATGGCTTGAACAATCATTAAATCTTGAGGATGGATCAAAAGTGACGTTAATGTCAGATATGCAAAAGGTGATATTACTTACTTTATAAACTTCTATTCTTTAATATTTATAGTTCTAATTTGGTCTTTCTTTTATAGGGGTTACATTTGGCTGTGGAAGAGGTTCTACCAGAGTCTGAGCACAGGTTGTGTGCTAGACATATTTATGCAAATTGGAGCAAACAGTGGAGGGGATAAGAGCTGCAAAAAAAATTCTTCTCTTGTGCTTAGAGCACATTTGAATAACAATTTAAGGACAACTTAAAACAATGAGGAGGATTGAGTAGAGCAGAGCAGAGTCAATTTTGTCTTATGATCCACAATGCTGGGTGAGAGCCTATTTTAGCAATAGGTGTCAATCATGGATTGTGATAATAATTTTAGTGAGAGCTTGAATGCATTGATATACGAATATAGGTATCTTCCTCTTATTCGTATGTTTGAAGGGATAAGAGAGAAATTAATGATTAAGTGGGCTGAGAGTGATAAGATTGTGCATAAATGAAAGAGTGATTTTAGTCCAAAGTGTATTGAATTATTTGAAGCAAATAGACAATTAGTAGCAGGGTGTAGAGTAGTTTTTAATGGGGATGATGGGTATGAAGTTAAAGAGGGGTCAGATAAACATAGTGTGTTTCTAAGTAGGAAAGTATGTACTTATAGGACATGGGAGTTGACGGGAATTCCTTGCCAACATGCAATTTGCGCATTTTACCATGAAAAAATTGAACCTAGTGGTCACATATCAAACTACTATCACAAGACCTATTATTTGTCAAGTTATGCCACAAAGTTTCAGCCTGTTAAGAGTAAAAAAATTTTGGAACATAGAGAATTTCAAGCATATGCACCCCCCACCAGTGTGTAAGTTGCTTGGAAGACCGAGGAAGAAAAGAAACAGAACTAAAGAAGCAAGTAGGAAGGAAAAATAAAGGCATCGCTTACCAAAACTCATCTCAATATCAATCTACAATGTCAAGTCCAACACCTGATAAGTTGAGTAAATCAACTTCAACTTGGAGATGCAATGTTTGTAAGAAAAAAGGACACAACAAATCAACTTGCAATGAGGTGATAATTTGCTCTATATTATTCTGTTTTTCCTATATTGTAGCAATGTGATAATGTGTAGTTAAATCTCTATTATTCTAATGCAAAAAATCTTTTATGTAGTGTCCTTCATCAACAAGCTCAAACACAATAGGAAAGAAAAGAGGATGACCTAAGAAAGTTAGTGTCAATACCACCCAACAGAGTCAAGTCACACAACAAGATCAAAGTGAAGAAGTTACATTTAGGCCAAAACTCCCAGTGACGAGTTCCTACAAGAAGAGAGCAGCTGAATGTGGTATGGGTGTTAGATTTGACTTAGAAACTAGAGGGGTAGTGCTCAATGTAAGTTAAAATCATATGTCTATATAGTAGATTATGGGTTTTAGTGTGGCAAATGAATTGGAGTGTACTTTTCATTTATTCTTTGTTTTTTAAAACCTTGGTAGTTCTTGATCTGGAAGTTCCATTTTTGGTTTCATCAAATAAAATCCAAATCAATTTATATGGTGTAATATATACATATCTCTTTTCTCTCCCGAGATATATTGTAATTTATTTACCTTCTTCATTTTTGTTTTGTCTAGCCTGGGATGCAATCTGAGATTGTAATTGAAGAGGGGACTACTCAAGAGTACATGGAACATTTTACTGATCCTAAAACACGTTTTCCAATTCCAAATGAGAAGGAAATAAGAAAGAGCTATATTCCAAATGGTCAAGAGAGAAGAATTGCACTTGCTGCCAATGGTGCAACAGTATCACAACCAAGTCAACTTCCATTCAATCCACCGAGCCTAAGATGGATGGGACAACCATGCTTGACCACTTCCCAACTGCAAGCACAAAGACAGAGGGCGATTGGTCTGCAGAAAGCTAACTCAAAAAGTGTTGGCATATAGACCTATTTTTCCTTTATATATTGGCATCTTTTAGTATATTTTGGGATTTATGAGTTATATATTATGGTATCTTTTGGTATATTTTGGGATGTAAAGATTATATATTTTGATATCTTTTGGTATATTTTGGGATGCAAAGGTTATGTAGACTTAAGGTTGAACATATATCGTTTACCGTTTCAATGCCTTGACAATATTATCTTTATATTATCATTTTTTTGGTGTGTCTTTTCTTTTTAATCACTTAAATACTATGATAATGCTAGCTCTAAATTTATAATCTCTATCATTGCAACTTGTAATTTTTTAAATATTAACATAATCATTTTATTATTAAAAGAAAACTAAAAATACATATGTGATTTTAGACGGAATGAACCATTAAGAAAAGGGGAAAATTTAAAAGCAAAGCACTTTATTCTTTTTTACTTTCAACCAAGAAGAAGGGCCAAATTGATCCTTCAAATCGTATTATGCCCTTTTTTTGTTTCCTCGCTATTTTGTGCAGTTCAAAACAGAAAGAAGCAAGCAGCAAGTCTCCTGGTTTCATATTTTTTATTCCAGTCTTGGATCATTTCAAATAAAGATGTCACATTTATTAAAGGGAACAAAAATATGTTAAGAACACAATTCTTTTGGAGAACTCTTGACTACTTCTTCATTAGCAAAGTAAAACAAGGTGCCCAACTCAAAGTTCATAATAATTAACTACAGGAGTCTGGACCAACTCACTCTAAATAAAAGAAAATCTGCTCTGTCAAATTTACTATTAACTACTGATAGACCTTGATAAAATAAAATTATTAGGAAAAATCAGAAATTCACAGATTCCTTTTTCGCAGCCATTCATCTCAAATCATCCTGCATTATTTGCTCAAATAGTCGTGTCAAATCAGCATGAATACTGTGATTGAACATCTATAATTTTGAAACAAAATCAAGCGAAGCGCGCGCACACACACACACATGTAACATTGAGAATGCTCCTATTGATAGAGTGCCCTGTGTATTCAAGCTCCTATCTAACAAGTCTTGCATCAACAATTGGAATACCAACTGCGAATTTAACGTTGCTGACAAACTAATAGCTTTTTTTTCTTGGCCAAAAGACAAACTAATAGCTTTCAAACTCCAATTTCTGCAACATTTTTTCACAAAAAAAAAGTTACAGAAAAAACACCATTACAACCGCAAAGCAAGTATGAGCATTTTCAGCTTCTTCATACTTTCAGCAGTTGCTTCGAATTGCCTCACCAACGCAACCCATCTGAGACTAATATGAGTTTGATTTACTCATCAAACATTTAACAAGCCTCTACTATTCACTGTCAAATATTTAAAAGGGGTTTACAATAGAGAGTAAAGTTGCAATGAGTTTCACGAAGAAGAGAGCGAGATAAGCATCGACAATGTTGTTGAACATGATTGGGAGAAAATCCCTGATCACCTTTGATGAAGATGACAGGAAGAAAAGAGCCCACCATGCTGAAGAAGACGATAGGTACAAGCGGCCACTAAGTTCCTGCGCGTTAGGGTTCCTGATCAAATTTCAAAGTTAAAAAATGCAAGTTAATAAATTTTCTTAAAAAAATTCAGACCAGCCATCTTCCATGTCATCTGCTTCCATGGAAGTTCTCAAAAAAAAAAAAAAAAGTCATGTGTCATGGTTTTCAAACAGAGTTTAATGCAAAGCTAACCATAGTTAAATTTGCTCCAAATTTAAAAAATGAGAGGTAAAATTACACCCTTTAAAAGATTAGGGTGTTGAATGCACCTGTAAAATAAGTTCAGGATGCTGAGCACTACTTCACTTTTAAATTAACTCTCACTCAGTTTGTACGAATCATTCCTCATGCTAATATATTAGAAAAAAAACACTGAGGAATATATCCTCTTTGGAATTATCATAATAGTCAACACAATCCACAATTAATATAATCCAGAACACCTATGACTGTATGAGGTCCAAAAAAAATTCCAAAAGAAAAACGTACTGATGCTTTTTTGTCAGAGATTTTGTTTTCTGCCAGGGTAAAACAACGTACTGATATTTAGGCGCAGAAATATTACGTACAAATAACAAAATTTATTGACACCCCTTGGTGATAAAGTAATTTCACACACTAGTAATGTTTAATTGCATTGATATTCACGATGGGAAGAACACAACATAATGTACTTATGTTATTCATTCATATGTGAGAGAAAATGGTATGTTAATAATACCCTTTGAAGATGCCAAAATATCATTCTTCCTTCAGATTAAGATGCTATTATTTCATACCTTGTGAATCAAGGAGATCCTGTTTCTCGCGGGTGCCTTTGCTGGTATCATCAGGATTACACGGTCGAATACCCATACCCGGAATTTGATAGATATGATATTTGATTCGATTAGCACTTGCTGCAAATACAAATCCACAGTGATTACACTTTACTGTCTTCTTCTTCCCCTCCAATACAGTGACGTGTTTCCACAGTTCAATATCCTTTGGCCTTCCACCTCCTCTCTCCATTATTGCCTTTTCCCTGCATCCAACATTTTGGATCCACTTATAATCACGCATTCAATTTAACTGCTAAACAAGTGCTGAAAAATTTCCAACATTCAACCATTTTCCTTTTCCAGCAAATATAAAAAGTAAGGAATCTGACTGGTTCGAAAATAGCCACTGAATACATGGAAACCCTAATCAAAGGGAAACCAGGAGAAACAAACGTGAAGAGAAACAAGAAACCCAATTCAGAGCCTAAAATAGCAGACCAATCAATCTCCACGGAAGGAACCTCCTCCAGCCTAAAGTCGATGGTGTCATCCTTGGAATCCCAGAAATCCAAGAAACTGACGACGGATTCAGGGGAAGACGGGACAGCCCAGGATTTATCCGACAAGGACGACGACGACGCTATGTTCTCCACCTTACAATGCTCCACATCACTCTTTGATTCTGACTCGTCTGACGCCATCTTAGGCTTTGCATCGCCGACGGAGCAAGGCTCCCCTGCACTCCTCTGTTTCTGGGAATGGGCCAAACTCTCACAAATAGCTTGAAGCTTGGCATGTATGGAGGAATGGGGAGGTTTCTAATTCCCAAACTCACCAAAATGAGGGAAACAGAAGCGAGGAAAGTCACCCCTAAGCTTATAAGCAGCGTGGTCATGAGCCAAGGCAGCATTTTCGACAATGTCTTTTTTCCCTGCCAAGCCAGAGAAATATCAAGAACTTAGGTAAAGAAATAGGCTAACCAAGGATGGAGCAAAACAGGCAAGCGAGAGAGACACAACACATAATTTCTTTCGCTTATTACATTCACTTATTTCCAAACATTTAATTTTATAATTTCTTTTGACATCACACAAATCAGATATGCCTAAAATGATATCCATATAATAAAAGAAGGTAAAATTTTGATGGGGATATATGCACCAATTATCACATGCCAATAGTATAGTCCAAGGCAAGCTTATATGCTCCTATAATCTCCATTATTATTGCTGAGTAAGAGATACCTCCAACTTTAGTCGATTCCCATTTCATTAATGGCTCTAAAGATTCAAGCAACATCCCTCTATCGTCGAGTGATCCTTCGTCATTTTCTACAGATCCAATCATAAGAGCAAGAGCCAAACAAATTAAGAAAACATTAAATAAACTAATATAAGAGCCTTTAACAAAACAAATGGCACTTGAATCAACAAATCTAAAAGAAAATTCCAAGGACATCCTTAATTTAATTTGTGCTATAATTGGAGCTATTGAACATATTTTAGACTTGAAAACTTAAATGTGAAGAGCTTGAACCAAGTTCTACACATGATAAGATTCAAAAATATCAAGATTCATTTGTAATTAAATCAGATAAATACTATTATCATCTTATGACACAGTAACCCAAATAATATGGTCAAAATTATCACTAGCTTCTTACTAAAACTGTTTTTCTGCCTCTCTCCTTCCCCATATCCCAATTGCTGACACGTCATTTTTCATTATTTATTCACATATTTAATATATTATGTCTCTGAACCCTTTTTCCCACTAAATCAGTTGTTGGCAATATATGGTCTCTAACACACTCTAGCAATAAGAAAAATGAGGTCACAATAGGAATTAAGTATTTAGTTTCAAATGGAATAAGTGAGAAGAATAAAATATAAATAAATTCAATATATTGCATGCAGTTTGATATCCATTTTTCAGATATCCTAGAAACAAAGTAATAATTATGAAGTGATCATCGTAACTACTTACATCAAGCAATGCTAGGAAAACTATATAAATTTTTTTTTTGTTATAAATCACTATTAAAAAGGGTTGTAAATAATTGAAATTAAAGCATCTACCTGTCTCTAGCAAAAAAAAAAAAAATGCACGTACCTGTTTTCAAACCAATATTATTGCTCTTGACTTTATTATCGGAATCGATCCCTTTTCTTTTAATTCCACGGGAACTTTCGTTTTCACTTTCCACTTGTGCATACTGCCATCTTGCTACAGCATATAGTGTTCTTTTTCCCGGTTCAATTTGCTCTTAAGTAACTTTAATACCAAATTCAGTCTTTCTTCATTGCTGTCAAACTGCATTTGGTTTGTATCATTTATATGACTAAGAGTGTTTGTACATTCCATGTAAATGTGTGCATGTATGTGCATATATAAAACATTTAAAAATAAAAACTATGCAAGAGAACATACCTGAAATAGAGGCTTTTCCCTCACATAATTATCCACTTGTTGCATATAATTAATAACAAATATACCACAATCATGCCTACATATTAAAGAAATAGGATACAGTTGAATACATGTTTTAATTAATTAAGTTGATAATTTTTAAATAAAAAAATTTTAAACTCACCCATTAGGCTGTAACAGAATATTTCTTATCATTCTCCAGTAAAATTCTTTGAACTTACCATTCTCGAAGAGTCTATCCATGGCAAGAACCTACACAAAAGAAGATTAATTCCAAAGAATTAAAACATCAGTATATATATTAATGGGTTACAATAATTTTGGGTCTCTGAAATTTGAGCTTATTTTGACTTTGGTTCTTCAAATTTCAATCTTTGGTTTTAGTTCCTAGAATTTAATCCGTTTTAAAACACTAGTCCATAAAGTTGCAATAGTGTTAAAATTTATTAAAGTGTCATTAATGGCATCAAAAGTGGTGATATGGATTGATCACATGGCACCTAGCTAATTGGATACTGTGTATGTGATGCAGTGAACAGCTTTTGAAACGAACAGTAATGAAGAAAAAATGGGAGGCTGAGCAGCTTCGTTTTGATGAGCTGTATATTGACCCTATATTAAGTACAGAAATATCATAAATATGTGACGCTTACCAGTTTCTGTGTTGTTTGGTCACGTTCAGCTTTATCTATAAATCGATCACATAGAGAATCCCATATTTCAATTTCTTGATTCTTCATATGAATAATGTATAAATAATAATGTCCACATGAATCCTTTTCGACATGAACAGGAACAAATATTTGCCATGTGTGATCAAACGAATGAAATTGCATATAGCAAAAAAAAATCATTATTATGAATGAAATGTCAATTACAACTCAGACAAAAAGATAATACCTTCTCACAATATTTTAAGTCGTCAAACATGTAGTTCTCTCTCATTTTTTGCCGATCAACAAAGTCAAGGAAGGAACTTGCATCACTATTGAGTGCTGCACTCTATATATAATTATATCACAAATGAACAATTAAATATTCCAGTCGATGAAATTGTTTTAGATTCAAGAACTAACAATTTAACATGTATCATCCAATTAAAAAAGGAATAAGAAATCACCGAGAACATCACGGTAAGATACCAATTGAAAGGTTTACTTTTATTCCTTCTTTCAATTCCGGTCAAGATATCAGCAAAAACATCTATTATCTAAGAAAACAGGAAAATTGAATTATAACATAATCAAGGCGTTGCTCAATAACAACAATATACAGAATAAAAGTATCAGTAAATAGCCACCCCTGAATCCAAATGAGTTTGCTGTCCAAGTGTGATCAATTGCGATCGACGCAGATATAAATGTGATGACCGAAAAGGTATACGTGTCTCACTAAAGAACATATAAGATGAGTGATTTAATTATGCTTCAGATAAAAATAAAAAATACACAAACAAAAACACCAATCATATGGTTATAAGCATATGAATCTAACCTTGAATAATTTTCAAACACATTGTATCAATTGTAAGTCAGGTTCATTCACAATATTGGAAACATGAAAAGGACCGACTTTAATCCTCTCTTGATGCATAGCTTTTGTGTCTATGTTTTCTTGAGGGAGAGCCTTTATCCCTTCCCACATTGTTTTGGGGGACATGTAACAATCAACCATTCTTTCATTGAGTCTGTTATAATCTCTTGGTCTATCCATTGTTAGTAAACCTATTTCATGGATAATAACGCAATAAGTACATTAATTAGTTTCAAAAGTCACAACACAAATTCAAACTTTTTAACTATGAATTAATTGTGACTATGCTATTAAATTATGAAAAATTAATATGAAGTGCCAAAGAAAAATATAATCACCAAAAAGTTTGAAAACAAGTGAGCAGCATTATCAGACATATTGTCATATCCAATATCAAAATTTGTCACTGCATGCTACTCACTTATTGTGAGACTTTTTGGTGATTAACTACATTCCTTCCTTAGTACCTCCTTGATGTTAAGATTACTTAGGAAAACACATGAAAAAGAAAAATACGCTTTTGGTGGGTCAAAATTTTGACTTTCTATTTCGAAGAAAGAAGTAGAAAATGGGGTAGCTGGAGGGTGGCTAAGGTCAAAGGCTGCAAGAGGGTTGTTTTAGGGAGTGCAAAACCATCTTTTTTGGCCTATAAACCATCTTTTTTGGGGAGTGAGAATATTGAATTAAACTTCACCCTTCGAGAAGGAGAGCCAACCTCTCGAAAGATTGGCAACCTTGTTTTGTTTGAATGTGTAGCATCATTGTACTGTGGGCTGTGCTCTGTTTCTTCTGGCTTTGTAGCTGTTAGTTAATTATTGTCTGTGTACTTGAGCGTAAGAGAGTGATGTGTGTCTTGAATCATCCCACCTATAGTAATCTGATATAGTAATGCAGTAATATTGTAGTTAGTTTCACTTATTCCAGTCTTTATTATCTACTACTTTTGGTCTATATGACCTCAGTTATGGACTACAAATGAGGTCTTATGATTAGGATCGGAGGTAGTATTTCTAAGCTTTTCATGTCCTGTTACAATAGAGAGGCCTATCAGATTTTCCCATTAAATTAACTCCCGCATGGTTCACATGAATCATTCCTCACCCTATTATATGATAAAAAACATTGAAGAATATCTTATTTAGAATTAACATACTAGTCATCATAATCCACAATTAATATAATCTAGAACACGTATGAGGTCAATTAATTAATTTCACACACTGGTACTGTTTCATTTCATTTATATTCACGATGCGAAGAATATAGCAAAATACACTTATGCTATTCATATATAAGAGAAAATGATATTTTAACAATACCATTTCAAGATACCAAGTTATCATTCTTCAATCAAATTAAAATAATGCTACATCTAATTCTAAATATAAGATCTAGATTATTATTTCATATACCTTGTGAGTCAAGGAGATTTTGATTCTCCCTGGTGGCTTTGTTGGAAGCATCAAGTTTGCACAGTCGAATGCCCTTACCCAGAATTTGATTAATATGAGATTTGATTCGATTAGCACTTGCTGCAAATACAAATCCACAGTGCTTACACTTTACTTTCTTCTTCCTCCCCTCCAATACAGTGACGTGTCTCCACACTTCAACTTCCTTTGGCCTTCCACCTTCTCTCTCCATTACCTTTTCCTACATCCAACACTATTAGCTTCAAACAAGCAGAGAATCTTACTGGTTTAGCCACTGAATATATGGAAACCCTAGTCATAGGAGAAACAAAAGTGAAGAGAAATTAAAAAAAAAAAAACCAACTGAAAGCCTCAAACGAATAAGGTTACTTACCTCACATTTTTTGAACATGATCGCCATGATGATTTGAAGCTAGAGAGAAGAAGGAAGAAGATGAGCTAACAATTGAACGTCCACTTTGGATTATAGGCACTTTTTTTTTTCCCCTTATCTCTGTGGGTGACTTAGGGGGTGCTTGGCATTCTCAAAACCGCGGTTTTAGAAGCATTTTCCACAAAACGAGGTAACTTCCTCCACATATTTACTTTGTAATCCGTAAAGGCACTTCTAAAATCATGGTTTGGTTTCTATCCAAACACCCCCTTAAACTAACTAGAATCATTTAATTTATTAATTTACTCTAATCCAGAGGTAGTGGCAGGGCAAAAGAGATATACATATACACATACGCATATATAAATCATGGCATCTTCTTTATGCTTTCTCGTTAACCGAGATCAAGGACAGAATATTCGTTGTCGGCAATATAATAAGCATAGGTTGTTTTGTATTTTTCAAAAAGAAAATATTAACATTGACATTGCAAATTGCTGGTCAAAAACCAAACTTTCTCTTCTTTCTTCCTTCTCCTTCATCTCGCAAATGAACCCAAAAGCTAAGAAATGAGCTGTCTTCAGGGAAGATCATGCCACCTTCACAGACTTTCCTAGTTTTCTTGGCCATAAAGCTGTCGGATTTGATCCCACCATTTTCAACTTTCAATTCATCGATGTGAGGCTCTCACATATATATATCGGTGGAATTCAAACTCTTTCGATTATACTCAACCTAAACATGATGATCATTAAACACTGTCTGAGAGAGGAACCTTCGCCACAGCCGAGCTTGACGCTCTTGAATGAAGTCTGAGTATGCAAGAACTAAAGGACAGTGGTTGATGGATCAACGCTGGAGAGCTCTAACCTCTCCCCATTCACAGCAAAAACCAAACTTTCTGTTCTTTCTCCTTTCTCCTTTATTTGTAGTAAAAGGAATATAGAAAATAATTTTCTTGTATTTCATTGATAAGAATATACACATATATATACAAGTGAGGGGAGCCTTTGTATTAATGGCTCATTATGATAATATCATATCCTATCAAATTCTAATCATAATTACATAATATTTACATATCAAATCATATCATATCTCTACACTCCCCCTCAAGTTGGAGCATAAATGTTAATCATGCCCAACTTGTTATACAGATAGTCAACACGAGTCCCATTTAGAGCTTTAGTCAGAAGGTCGCCTAATTGATCACTAGAACGCACATATCCAGTGGAGATGAAGTTCTTTTTAAGCTTGTCTCTGATAAAGTGACAATCAATCTCAATATGTTTGGTACGTTCATGAAACACAGAATTAGAGGTTATATGTAGGGCAGTCCTATTGTCACACCACAACTTTGCTGGCAAAGTGGTTTTAAGGCCAACTTCCTTTAATAGTTGATATATCCATATTATCTCACATACAGAGTGTGCCATAGCCCGGTATTCTGCCTCTGCGCTCGATCTGGACACCACATTTTGTTTCTTGCTTTTCTAGGATACCAGATTCCCGCCCATAAAGACACAGTATCCTATAGTAGATCATCTCGTGGCCTTTGATCCACTATCATGCGCATCACAGAAGCACTCAATGTCTATATGGCCATGATTTTTGTATAATATCCCACGACCTGGACACCCTTCAAATAATGTAACACATGCTCCAAGGCTTCCCACTGTCTAACAGTCAGGGATGCCATGAACTAGCACAGTACACTGACTAGATAAGTAATATCCGGACGAGTTACAGTGAGATAGTTTAACTTGCCAATCATTCTCCTGTACCACTCAGTATTCTTAAATGGTTTGCTCTTTTGAGCCTCAAGCATCCGTTTCTCATCATCAAGAGAGTCATCGATCGGTATGCTCCCATCAACGTCAAGGAGTGGGTTGTGAACCATAGGAAAATCAGTCAGTGCTGCTCCCAACTTTCCAATTTCCTTTAGTAGGTCAAGAACATATTTGCGCTGTGTCAGTAATATGCCCTTCTTGCTTCCCATAACTTCAATACCTAGAAAGTATGTCAGAGAGCCTAGATCCTTTTTCTGAGAGTGGGAATTAAGAAAGGATTTGAGGGATAAGATGCTTGAACCATTACTGCCTGTGATCACAATGTCATCTACATACACCACCAAGAGAATCATGCCAGCCGCTATTCTTTGATAAAATACAGAATGATCACACTTGCTTTGGCTCATGCCAAATTTCTGTACAACAGTACTGAACCGGTCAAACCATGCACGAGGACTTTGCTTCAAACCATACAAGGACCTCTTAAGGAGACATACTTTTCCACACTCCCCCTGAGCAATGAACCCAGGTGGTTGCTCCATATAGACCTCTTCATGGAGATCACCATACAAGAAGGCATTTTTAATGTCTAACTGATATAGATCCCAATCATAAGTAGCAGCCAGAGAGATGAATAGACAAACAGATGAGAGCTTAGCAATAGGAGAAAAAGTTTCAGAATAGTCAATGTCATAGGTTTGTGCATAACCTTTAGCCACAAGGCAAGCCTTAAGGCGGTCAAGTGTGCCATCAGCCTTAGTTTTCAGAGTTAACACCCATTTACAAGCAATGGCCTTTTTGCCTGTCGATAAATCGACCAAGGTCCATGTACCAGCCCGATCAAGAGCTACCATCTCCTCTTCCATTGCAGCACGCCAACCTGAGTGGGCCAAGGCTTCACGAATAGTTCTGGGCACAGAGATAGTATCTAGGGAGGCAACAAAGGAAATGGACACAGGAGACAAGTGGTCATAGGAAACAAAAGATGAAATAGGATAGGCACAAGTACGTTTAACTTTGCGAAGGGCAATGGGTAGATCAATAGAGGCATCCGGGTCTGGAACAGGAGGTGTCTCAGGATTAGGGTTAGAACGAGGTTCAGTGTTGCTCAACTCAAGATCCAATGGCGAAGTGGACAAGGGACGAATAGAAGCTGGCGTGGCGGTAGTAATCTCCTTTGACCGTCGTGTATACACATGATCAAATGGTTGAACGGGTGCGGGAGTGGATGCTTGTGATGATGGTGATGGTGATGGTGAAGTGACAGAGTACATCAAAATGTCAACCTCCTCTGCAGGTGGAGCAGGTGGGGAAGAACACGAGAAATATGGTGTGGACTCCTGAAAGGTGACATCTACAGATACTAAATAACGATTGAGAGTAAGTGAGAAACAATGGTAACCTTTTTGGACCCAGGAGTATCCAAGGAAGACACATTTAATAGACTTAGGGTCTAACTTTGAAATAGATGGACGTACATCCCACACAAAACAAACACACCCAAATATCTTAGGATCAATAGGGAACAAAGGCTTAGAAGGAAAGAGGGTAGAAAAAGGAGAGTTACCATCAAGAACAAAGGAAGGCATTTGATTAATAAGAAAGCATGTAGTGGAGACCGCGTCAGCCCAAAATGGTTTAGGAACTTGTATTTGAAACAAAAGTGCATGTGATACTTCAAGTAGGTGGCGATTTTTTCTTTCTGCAACACCATTTTGAGCTGGTGTATCAACACAAGACGACTGATGAAGTATACCATTTTGAAGCATGTAAGATTGGAATGAAGTAGAGAGATATTCCTTAGCATTATCACTTCGTAAGGTGCGAATAGAAACATTAAACTGAGTTTTAATCTCAGCACAAAAGGCACAAAAATGGGAAAACAATTTAGAACAATGTTTCATTAAATATAACCAAGTTGTTCAAGAATAATCATCAATGAGTGTAACAAAGTATTTAAAACTTGCTTTGGACTCTATAGGACAAGGACCCCAAACATCAGAATGGACTAACTCAAAAGGGGATGAAACCCGTTTATTGACACGAGACACTAAGGGAAGACGATGATGCTTGGTAAACTAACATGACTCCCAATCTAAAGATGACAAATGCTGAAATTGAGGATAAACTCTCTTAAGAGAAGATAAAGACAAATGATCCAATCAACAATGAACTTCAAAGGGAGTATGACTGCTAGTGCAAGCTACCGCATAAGACACTCGATCATCTAGTATATAGTGCCTGCCAGATTCATAATCTCTACCAATAGTCTGCCTCGTCAAAAGATCCTGTATCAAGCAATGAGAAGGAAAAAGTGAGACCCAACAATTTAGTTGACAGGTAAGTTTACTAGGAGATAGGAGATTAAAAGCAAGTTTAGGGACATTTAGCACAGATGACAAACGGATAGATGGTGTGGGATTAATAGTGCCAGAATCGAGAACTTGGACTGGTAACCATCAGCGATAGAAACACTTGATAGATTAGCAAAAGCATTATAAGAGGAGAAGAGATGGCGGTTACCTGTCACATGATCAGTAGCCCCAGAATCTATGATCCACTTTGAGGAAGAAGAAGCAAGGGCAGTAGCATTATTGCCTGTTGTAGCCGCGGCACTCACAAACGGCGTAGCAGATTTTAACTGGGCATACTTAGTGGCGGAAATCGTGACTATGTCACTGGCTTGTGTAGCCACGTGGGTAGAGTTATTTCGTTGCTATTTATTCTGAAGTTTACGACATGTGCGTTTTGTATGCCCTGGTTCTTTGCAGTAATAACACACTATCCTGCTGGAGTCAGAAGGGGCTCCCCCTTACTTCGAACCACCACAGGTAGAACCCCCGTGGTTATCATTGGGACTACGAGTCTCATAGGTGCCCTTATTGAGTATGGCACTTGTAGGAGCACTAGCAGCTAGTGGCAAGAGATTCTCAGCTCTCATTACTTTAGAGAACACATCTTGAAGGTCAGAAATCTCAAATCTGGATAAGATTTGAGAGCGAACTGTGTCGTACTCAGGTGGGAGACCAGTAAGAAAGCTCATAATAGCCATTTGCTCTCGTTGCCTATGCTGAACCTTCAAATCAGCTGTGAGAGGCATCAATATATTCAGCTCTTCATACATCCTCTTAATGTCCATAAAGTAGGCTTTGAGAGGGCGATCCTGTTTCTCAGAACAATAGAAAGCTTTGCAAACCTCATAAACACAAGAGATATTTCCTTTTCTTGAATACAAAAAATCTAAATAATCCATTAATTCCTTAACCAATTCACAGTGATTAATAGAAGGAATAATCTCACTGTCAATAGAGTTACGGATATGGAAAAATAGCCATGCATCATCCCTCAACCAAGCCTTCTTTGAATCAGTTGTTGGGGGATCATCAGTCAGATGGTCTTCCTTCTCAATACTCTTCAAATAGAGACGAATGGTTTTATTCCAATCCAAATAGTTTACCCAAGTCAACTTGTGAGCAGTAATTTTAGTAACAGTTGGGACAAGCTCCAAGACAGATTTAGTTTTAGCCATAGATGAAGTGCACTAACAAAAGAAATGTGAAAGATTGTCACACAAGGACACAAAGCACGATACCTGGATCACCTAATGAGTACCAAAGAAGTGAAACAAGCCAACAGCTACACAGGGAGCTGCAAACAAAGCCAAATGACACAAACAGAGTGCCGAAAGGCCAATGAATAGTGCAGAACTCAGATGAATAGTGCAGATCACCGGAAAATCAATGAACAGTATGTCACCGCCGTACCCACACTAAGGGGGTACCACAATCTCGCCAGAAAACAGGAGTCGCTGTCAGTCATTGAGGTTGCCGGTGAAACAGACGTGCCACATGCCCTCATGCGCCGGCGAGTAAATCTCCAGCGAATCTGCAGGTGGTGCGTGATGATCACGCGATGGTCAGATGGCCGTTGGACGTTGGGGTTTGGCCAATCTGGAGGAGGGGAGACGTTTGGTCAGGGCGGTGTCACTCAAAAGGGCTCCATGGAAGGGTCACACACTCACCCATTTATTTTTGATACTGTAGCAACCGAAAATAAATAGCCAGAGAAGGAAAAGGGCGTACACTCTGATACCATGTAGTAAAAGGAATATGGAAAATAATTTTCTTGTATTTCATTGATCAGAATATACACATATATATATACAAGTGAGGGGAGCCTCTGCATTAATGGCTCATTGTGATAATATCATATCCTATCAAATCCTAATCATAATTACATAATATTTACATATCAAATCATATCATATCTCTACACTCAAATTAACCCAAAAGCTCAGGAATGAACGGTTGGCTTTGATACAACCATTTACAATTTTCAATACCTCTCAGTGTCTTCACCACTCTGTCTCTCAATATATATACACATATTTATATAAGTCTGTCGGTCCACGTGATTAGCCAAGCTATAAGTGAGGCACAAGTAAGAAACGTGACATGGCCCTTTTATTTGGAAACTGGTGGGAGCACAGAAACTGTTTCTAATACATTTGTGCATATGTGATCAGAGGAGAATGCAGAGAAGAACAAAAACTCCTCCCTTGCACCCCAACTCCCTCTTCCTCTGCTTCCATCATTGCTAGTTGCAATGATGGAATTGTGATTCTATTTCGCATGGCTTGATAAATGTCTATATTTATACTCTTTCGGTGCATAATATAGGACCTAATTCATTAATTTAAGTATATTAAAGATGTTAATTATATTAGTTAATATGATATGTTCTTTCTATAATATCTTAAACAACTTTTTTTTATTTTCTTCCTGCCTCTCTTACTTGATTACTGTTGGGGGAAATATATTAATTTGAGAAAAAATTGATAAACATATAAAATAAATCTTTTATATAGAATCAAATCAATTCTCCAATTAAATCTTACATCAAGTATCAAGGACAGGAGGAGTATATACTATATACAGGGCAGAGTCAGAGCAACAATTATGGGAAATATTTGGATCATCTATACCTTTCTCTCTTTTTTTGTTTGTTTTGGATAGCCAAGAGACGCCTTAGTTCATACTCCTTCCACAAGAGAAATCTTAAATACAATCATTCCTAGTGATATCAACCAGCTCAGGAGGAGCCGAAGAGAAAATTCTCGGATCTTTTGTGATGTAATAACAGATCACAGCTCTTAATACTGATAATGTAAGTTCCTTCCTTAACTTCGTGGAAAAATATAAAGTAGGAGAGAACTACATTTTAGATGACTATATTGTGAAAATGTACTTCTTTTTTTCTTCTTGTAGTTTGTATTACATTTATTATTATGATTATTCTTTTTTACCACAAGTTGATATGATTTGTTTTATCACACATTACGTATGTTTGTTCAATGTGGACATTATTATCTCTATGTTACTCATATGAAGAGTGAAGTTGAAATACGGGATTCTCTAGGCAATCAACTTGTAGATAATACTGAACGTGATAAAAAAAAACACAAAAATTGGTAAGTGTCACAAACTTGTGCGTGATATACGTGTAAGCAATAGTTTGATCTTTTAATTCTTTGAATTAAATTTTATGTATAGTTGCATGCCATGGATGCTACAATGTTAACAAAATTTGATTCGAAAATGGCAAGAAATATCTTATTACAACATAATGGGTGAGTTTGTGATTTTTTTTAAAATTATAATTATCATCTGTTTTTTTTTTTGGTGAAGATATAATTATCATATTTACTAAAACAATGATGCATCATGACCATATCATATTTGCTCAATATATAGATATATAGACATAACTAGGTATATTTGATATTAACTATATGCAACAATTGAATAATTATGTGTGAGATAAAATCATTTATTCCCCCCACATGGTCACTTGCCAATTATCCTTCCAATTCTAACTATAAGATCCATCTTGTAGTGTACATTATATTACACAATGGGTCTTATATTTATAACCAAAGGAATAGTTAATTATTGCTCAACACTCTACACGAGCGCGCATGCACATGCACATGCACATTAATGCATAAACCCTAGTAACATGGGCAAAATTCAGTTTTACAGTGACAAGAAAGATTGAATTTGGCTTTAAAGTGGTTTAAGAGTGACTTGAATCAAGAAATAGAAGCACTATAAGCCACAAGACATACAAAACCCCAAGTACATACATACTGAAACTAGAAGAGGACCACGCCATATAGCGAGGAAGAGTGGTGAGTACATGTCAAATAGCAGACCAATTAATCTCCAAGGAAGGAAACTGATGGTGTCATCCTTGGAGTCTGAGAAATCCAAGAAACTGATATCAGATTCAGGGGAAGACGCGATAGCCCAGGATTTATCCGACAAGGATGACGACCATGCTATGTTCTCCACCTTACAATGATTCAATCCATTGAGCAATTAAGGCTACCCCGCACTGCCCTATTTCTGGGAATTGGCCAAACTCTCACATATAGCTTGAAGCTTGGCATCGACGGAGGAAGGGAGAGGTTTGTAATTCCCAAACTCACTACAATGAGGGAAATAGAGGCGAGTAAAGTCACCCCTAAGCTTATAAGCCGAAGCAGCCTCTTCGGCATGGCCTTTTTTCTCTGCCAAGCCAGACAAATATCAAGAACTTAGGTAAAGAAATAGGCTAACCACGGATGGAGCAAAACAGGCAAGCGATAGAGACACAACACATAGGTATATTTAGATTGGTTTTAGAAAAAAATAACTTATTTTAAGAAAAATCAGATTGGATAATGTAATTTATGTTTGGATTGGTTTTTATAAAAGTTAGTTTGTAAAGTAAAAAAATTGCTTGAATTATGATTAAATAAGTAAGTTTAGTTTGTAGAATGACCAAAATGGGTATAACTCTTATTAAATAATGAAAAATGATTAAAAATCTGAATTTACAAAATACAATAATTTTAAATTATTATAATAGGAAGAAGTTATATTTAATGAATAAAATATATTTAAATTAGAAATAATAGTAACATGAAAATTTTTGAACCAAATAACATTACATAAGTAATTAGATTATATACTTTGCACAATTTATGTATATATAAATAAAAATAATATTAAAAATTGGAAATATTATAAAAAATGTTAAAAATTATTTTTTCTTAAGAGAATATAAAAAATAAATATATAAAAACTGATTGGAAAACACAAAAAATATATAGATAGAAGCATAAGAACAATATAAATACAAGAGTAAAAAAATGTCTTTTAATTTTAAAAGGCTACTTTTACACAAGTTTTTTTTAAATCGTACTTAAAAAAATAATTTTTGACTCATAAGTCAAATTGGACAAAAACTATTACAAATAGCTCCTAAATTTATAAGTTGACTTATCATACTTATAAGTTACTTTTTACCCCTCTAAGTGCCCCACCAAAAAATAGGCACATAATTTCTGTAGCTTATTACATTCACTTCTCTCTAAACATTTAATTTTTATAATTTCTTTTGACATCACAAAAATCAGATATGTCTAAATTAATTGATCTTTTATACTGCTCTTTTGAAACTAGTAAACGCTATTATCATCTCGTGACACAGTAACCCAAATAATATGGTCAAAATTATTACTAGCTTCTTCTATAAAGGCTTGTTGTGCAGGAGTTACTAAAACTGTTTTTTCTGCCTCTCTCATTTCCCATGTCCCGATTGCTGGCTCCTTCATTTTCCATTTCCATTTTTTATATCTTTGAAACTTTTTACCACTAAATCACTTGCTGGCAATATATAGTCTTTAGCACATCCTAACAATAAAAAAAATGAGGTCACAATAGGAATTAAGTATTTATTTCGAATATAATAAGTGAACAGAATAATATATAAATAAATTCTATATATTAAATGCATTTTCCAAGGCAATTTCATTGTTCACTTTTTTGCCCTCTGCCAGTCACTTTTCTCATCATCTTCCTACTTCATTCTTTTTGTGTTGTAAGTTCTACACTTTCATTCATTTACCCTTGTTTTCTCTTTTCCTTCTATTAACATAGGTTTGAAATATGGTTTGTTATTGTCGTGATTTTCCGCTAGTTGACCTAGTTTGTGAATTTGTGTGTTTGAGAGATGTTGTATTACGTGTGATTTGTGATTCATTTTGGGGTTCTCACCAAAATTAGTAGTTTTCTTTTATTTTTTTCATTGTTTAAAATATTCTGAGTTGTTTGGCTGGTTTTTACTGTATATATGGAATTTTGTTGCGTTTTGATTTTTGTTTTCTTTTCCCTCCAACTGATTTTTGCTAGAGCCTTTCCTTTTGGTTTCTTAGACTAAATAAGTTCTATGTGTCTTAGGTCTTGCTAATAATGGATGGTCTATGTTGTTTTGTTGAGTAATAAAATAAATGGCAACGGCAACATGGGATATGTTGATAATGGAGTTGAATATGACCTATTTAATGGGACTTCTCTTAAAACAAGTTTCAACAAAGATTATACTTTGTATGTGAGGCACGATCACAGTAAAAGAATGATTTCAAAGAGTTAGCAACGTTGTCAATCTAAAATCCCAAAAAGGTGGAATTCTTTGAATCCATAGACCTTATGCATGAATTTAATGCTACATTTAGGAGCATGGCAGTGATGCCTCAAAATTGGAATCCTCTACTTTACATATAAAGTCTTGTAATGCCCGACTGAATTGGAAATGGGTTAATACCCGAGTGAATTGGACACAGGTCAGCTTAAATTGCCTCATGTACTGTCACAATTTCTCCCCATTAATTGGCATTTGATGAGCAATAATATGAGAAGATAGAGAAACACATTATTCTTTTATTATTAGTCATCAAATCTGTCCGTTCTCTATCATTAGCATGTTACACTCTTTAAAATACAACTCCCAAATTCATCACTTCTCTACAATGAGGATGGGTTATATGACGCTTTAAAAGGCATGCTTCTTCGTTCTCTATTACAGCAATAAGCTTAATGGCTCTCAACAATCTGGCTGCTCTACTCATTTCTTCCCAATGGACATGCTTTTGCGGCACTGCATTTCATTTTCTGACAGATCCCCTTACCTACGTGGTGTAACACTGTATTTGATTTTCCAATACTAGGCTGGTCTGACAACCTCAGTGAGTTGGTCATTTTTGAATGCTTTAAAAAAAAAAGCTTTTTTCTTTTGCTTCCTCATTTTGTGCCCAATTAATAAAATCATCTGCAAAATATGCCCAACGTCTTGTTGTGGCATGTGTTATAAGGAAGTGGATTGTCAATGGTTTCACCATGCACTCCTTCCTAGATTGGAATGATTTTGAATGGGACATGAGTAGGTGAGTAGGTGGCCAACGTTACTTATTTAAGGTCTATTCACTAACTGAACCTGTAAACGTTGTGCAGGGTACTCGGATAGAAGGTTACATTGTATTAGGGGGATTGCTAGAGTACTACAAGAAGGATCCTTAAGATGGGCAAGTGTACATCACTTTGAAACCTTTGAAGTAGTTGGCAATGAAACCAGAGTTATCGCACACTCTTTGAAGAAAAATAAACCCATAATCGTTAATTGCAGTTTTCTCTCTTCTTTTCCTTTTTTATTTTCTGCTTATTGAATGGAAATATGGCTTGCTTTCTTCGTGTGTGTGGAAAGGGGGTTTAATATGCTTTGCTTTGTCAGGCATGTCAGTGTAGTGTGAAATGATTCTGCAGTTTTTTTAACTCTTTACACATGTTTTCATACAATTTATTATGATTATATCTACTTGCCTAAACAATCTATTACAAATTACAATTTTAATCAAATGTATCAACCTGTGCATTGCACGGCGAACAAATTTCTAGTTGGGATGAAAAGTGAAAAATTGGGCTGTTTGGTAAGAAGGAAGCCACTTCTTGTGGAACCCAAATGGTGGGAAGTCGGTTCCTTGTCGACCCGCATGGAACTGGATAGGAACTCAATTTCTTGGACTCTTATGCCATTCATAATTTGTCTAACTGACAACTCCACCTTTTTAGTGCATGTTTGGATTGCCATTTCCAACAGCAAAAGTGTCTTGGAAATGGTAAAGTTGAGGTTGCAAACTAAGTTGGACAAAAAATATTGTTTGGTTGGGCTAACTTTTCCAACCAACATCTGGCCTTCAACTTCAATTGGACTCAATGGAGGAAAATCTGACTTTTCAAATCGCAGTTTCAAACAGTGATCATTAAAAATGAGCATCACAGATTTACCCTCACATTTTCCCCTTTGCCTCATCTCCTTTGTTAGCATATTGAGTTTTTATTCGGACCAAATGAATTTTAATTTATATTCATGTTTATCCATTATATATATTTAATTAATTATTTACAATGTGTTTTCAAATTTATCTACAATGTATTTTCAAATTTTTCTCCGTAACAAATATTTTTATTTTATAATTTCACAAATAAACTATTTATATTTTATCATAATAATTTTATGTCTTTTTTTAAACTATTATCACATTAAAAACATAAAATTTCTAACACTACTATTCAATAAAATCTATATTCCTTTTCAATTATTTTACAACTAAATTAACTTTTCTATTAATCATTCAAACAACTTTTAACTTTTTCCACTGACCTTTTAAAAGCACTTATCCAAGCATACTCTAACTGATTTTTACTCTAACTTCAATTATAAAAGTTAGTTGGGTTACAAGTTAGTTTTGCCCAACACCAATCCAAACATATTCTAAAAGGGCCATTTTCTTCTTCATTTGTTTTCGCTGTGGTCGTTCTAATATACTCGCGTTAAGCTTCTCAGGTTATCAAATGTCAATTTCGTTCTGCCATCTCCATTTGTGTCTGAAATTTTCGCTCTGCTTTCTCTTTCTTCTCCTCGTCAGTGAAATTTCGAGGTCTGGTGTATCGGTAGATCTCTAAATCGACAGTAAAAGCAGTCATTGTGGGTGCCGTGAATAATCGGTCGGTGAAGGAATATCATCATAGGGGTGAGAATCTAAGTTTTCAGAAGGCAGCGATGAAAGCACCAGATTTCTAATAACAGAGCAAGTAGACGGTGAGAAGCTTCTGAACAGAAAGAAAGGAAGATGATTTTTTATTATTATTTGTTTTAAGTTTGTTTTTCGCAAGATTCATTGTTGTTAGTACTTGATCACTAGTTTAATTATTTATTGATGGATTGTTGTTCTTGCTCAAGGTAGATGTTCCATTTCTATGATAGGAAGGATGAAGAGGATGAATGAAGTTTTGATCTTTTTATCCTGAGAATAAATGTATAAATATAAAATAATATGAGACTTCCATTGGCATACCAAACAACTTTAAATCTCACTCCCATTTGCAGTCCCACTCCCAGTTCTACTTGCACCTCCATCAAATCCATCCCAAAGTTGATCTAGAGGGGAATCATCTGGGAACAAGCTGATCTAGAGCGGAATCATCTGGGAACAAGTTTGCAGGAAGTGAATTGAAGTCAAAGTGGTCATAGAAGGGCTTTGCAGAAGCCGCATTGTTGGTGGCAGTCAAGTGATTGATTCTTTTGTTGAGAGATTCGACCTTGGTGCACAGATCACTGACTTGAGCTCGAAGAGCAGAGATTTCATGGTGAACGCTGGAGTGATGTTCTGGGCTGCGATTGGCGCTTGTGAGAATTTGCCGAGGCTCTTTCTCGAGCTGAGCCACTTGAGCCCCCAGATCGTCCAAATGCTTCGGCATTCTTATTCTCATCCGACGTCGCCTTGCTACCTTGCGATTCGATATCATCCTCTTCCTCTTCCCCAGATCCATCAGAACCTGCAAATCCGCCTCTGATTCAGAGTTGTGAGATAAGGACGACCAACCAGAACCTGAAGATGGATCAATTAAGTTTAAGTTGAAAACGGACAGAAGCTTTTTTCTTGACAACGACTCCAAAATAGAGCAGGATTCGAGTTTGTTCATCTCAAAAATGAAGTGTTAAGACTTGAATCCAAGCAACAAAAAGTGAAATAAAGGCAAAGACAGAGTGATTGCAAAGATAAGTTTATTTTGATATAAATTCATGTCAAATATTCAAAAATTTAATTAAAGAAGGATAAAACAAACACATGCAGTGGTAATGTTCATATAAGTATACCATGCAAAGTAGAATGATATCCATGTAATAAAAGGAAGTCAAATTTTGATGGGGATATGCACCAATCATCACATTGTCGAATGGTATAGTCCAAACCAAATCTCCCTCGCCCGAAGCTTATATCCTTCTGTGATCTATATTTATATTGAGCAGTAACATCAAGCTGACTCTTCAAGTTTAAGCAATGTTTCTTCAACTTTAAATAATCATTTGCAAATTTTAAGTGGTTTAAACTAAAGAACAAGATCACAAAAGAGTTAAAGAAGTTTTAAATGGACTTGCCCCATAAACTTTGACAAAGTAAATAGCAATTTGATCAACAGATCTGAATGAAAATTTTAAGGATGTCAATAATTTAATTTGTCCTGAAAATGGTGCTCTTAAACATATTTTAAGCTTGGAAACTTCAATTTTAAAAGCTTGACCAAATATTACACATAGAAGACTCATTAGCTTCTAATGCATCATGTTTTGAGTTTAATATGCTAACTATATTTTATTAATTATATTTGTGTGAATATTACTACATCTGGTCCTTAATATTCTCTCAATTAAACTACACACTAAATCTTATAGTAAGAACCAAAGGTATTAAAGACCACTGAATCAGTTGTTGGCAATCCATAGTCTTTAACACATTCTAGCGATAAGAAAAAATGAAGTCACAATAGGAATTAAGTATTTGTTTTCAAATCTAATAAGTGAGAAGAATAAAATATAAATAAATTCAATATAAGATGCATGCATTTTGATATCCATTTTTTAAATATCCTAGAAACAAAGCAATAATTATGAGGTGATCATAGCAACTGCTTAAATCAACCCATGTTATAGCAACCATATAAATTATACAAACACACACACACACACACACATATTATTTGTAAAGTGGGCTGTAAATAGTTGAAGTTAAAGCGCATGTACCTGTTTTGAAACCAACATTATTTCTCTTGACTTTATTATCGGAATGAACCCCTTCTCTTTTAATTCCACAAGAACTTTCGCTTTCACTTTCCACTTGTGAAGAGTGCCAACGTGCTACTTCAGCATATAATTTTCCTTTTTCTCGATTCAAGTCACTCTTAAGCAACTTTAATACCACATTCAATCTTTCTTCATTGCTGTCAAACTGTTTACGGTTTGTATCATTTATATGACTGAGTGTTTGTACATCCATGTACATTTGTTGTCCATGTGTGTGTAAAAACATTTACCCTATGGTGAGGAGAGGGGCAAAAAGGGAAAATTTTGATGAGTTCAATTGGAAAAACTCACTATTGAAAAACAGCAGATTAGCAACAGAATTTGCAACGAAAACAAATTCTGTCACTAATTTCTGATGGAATTGTGACAGAAATTCCGTTGCTAATTTTTCCAACGGATTAGTGATTAAATTCCATCACTAATCCGTCGATAAATATTTAGTGATGGAATTAGCAATGGAATTTTTTCCGTCAGAAATTTCCGTTGCTAATTCCTTTGTTAAATTATTTGTCACAGAAGTTTTCATCACTGATTCCATCGAAATTTTGTCACTAATCCGTCACTAATTTTAAATTTTATTATTTTAAATTATAATCTTACAACAATTATATAATAACAATTAAGAATATAATGATTTAAAAATATTTTTAATTATAAAATAAATTGATATATTTGTGCAGTTGGTGTTAATGAAGATATCTTCATCATTCATGTAATTATTAAGTATATACTGAAAATAGGAAGACAATTTCTTGAAAAACTTGTTTATATTTCATTACAATAAATTCCTCTTGATTATTAATAATAATTAAAAAATACAATAAGAATATTAACAACTTTCTTATACAAACTGATATGAGAAAAAAATAATTTTATCATATGTATAATATATTGAAAGATATAATATATGATAGAAATTCAAAACTGAAAAATGAATTTATATAAACGCAAACTAATATTGAATTGAATTTTGAATTTCAATCATTAAACAATAAAATTTAATTATGATATAATTAATACCCATGATATAGATTGATTTTGGTCTTCAATACAAAAACAAATAGTATATATAAAGAATTCTAAGAAAATAAATTACATATGATATATATACAAGTAGGAGAATATTGTTTATCATAATCTATTCAAATCATTTAGTTTTTTATATAGAATAATTTATTAGATTTTATTATAATAGTTATTTTTTGGGTAACAAGATTTTTTGACTAACTGTAAATAATTTTCATCAAATATATAAAACACACATAGAAAATATAATATAATGTAATATAATATATGTATAATTAAATTGTATATCTTATCAATGCTATTAAAAAAATTATTTGTGATTTAAAATTCAAAATTAGTGTCCTTAGAAATTAAAATTATAATAAAAATATTTTTTTAAAAAAAATAAAACATTATAAAACAAATAGTAAAACAAATATTTACAAATTATTTTGTTCTTAAAATAGTTATGATTAAAATTATCATATAGTATATTTTTAGTTTTTAATAATATATATGTATATATAATTGTTTGTATAAAATAATATTATATATATTTAATTTTACATAATAAGTCAACAGGTTTATTACAGTTCAACTGGTAAAGCCGCATGCGCACCCAGACGAGGTCCTAGGTGGTAACACGTGGCAGATAGAGGTGACATGTGATGTGCACGTTTTTTTGTAGTGATTGAAGAAGTGATGAAGAGAATATGTAAGACAAAAAAAATTAATTAACAACTTTTAACCACAGCTTCTTCAATTTTTTAAATCAAACTCATTAAAATTTTTTCTTTCCTCCCTTCCTTTTCATTTTTTTTGTACCAAACAGATCCTTAAAAGTAAAAACTACGCAAGAGAATGTACCTGAAATAAAGGCTTTCCCCTCACATAATTATCCAATCGTTGCATATAATTGATCACAAATATACCACAATCATGCCTACATGTTAAAGAAACAGGATCCAGTTGAATGCATGTTTTAATTAATTAAGTGGATAATTTTTCAATAAAAAAATTCTTAAACTCACCCATTATGCTGTAACCGAATATTTCTCATCATTCTCGGGTAAAACTCTTTGAACTTACCATCCCTGAAAAGTCTATCCATGGCAAGCAGCTACACAAAAAAAAAGATTAATTCTAAAGAATTAAAAGATCAGTCCATGTAGTAATTATATGATTATCATAACTCTATGATGCTTACCAATTTCTGTGTTGTTTGGTCACGATTAGCTTTATCTATAAATTGATCACATAGAGAATCCCATATCTCAATTTCTTGATTCTTCATATGAATAATATATAAATAATAATGTCCGCATGAATCCTTTTTGACATGAACAGGGATAAATATCTGCCATGTGTGATCAAACGAATCAAATTGACATATAGCCAAAAAAAAATCATTATTATGAATGAAATGTCGATTACAACTCAGACAAAAAGATAATACCTTCTCACAATCTTTCAAGTCATCAAACATGAAGTTCTCTCTCAATTTTTGCCGTTCAACAAAGTCAAGGAAGGAACTTGCATCACTATTGAGTGCTGCACTCTGTAATCACATCACAAAAGAACAACTAAATATTCTGATCGATGAGATTGTTTTAGATCCAAGAACTAACAATCTGACATCTATCATCCAATTGAAAAGGGAAAAAGCAATCACCGAAAACATCACGGGAAGATACCAATTGACAGGTTTACTTTTCTTCCTTCTTTCAGATTCGGTCAAGATATCAGCAAAAACATCTATTATCTAAGAAAACGGGAAAATTGAACAATAACATACTCAAGACCTTGCTCAATAATAACAGAATATATAGAGTAAACGTACAAGTAAATACTCACCCCCGAATCCAAAAGAGTTTGTGGTCTAAGTGTGATCAATTGAGGCTGACGCAGATATAAATGTGATGACCGAAAAAGTGTACACGTCTCACTAAAGCACATACAAGGTGACTGATTTAACCATGCTTCAGATTAAAATACACACAAACAAAAACACCAGTCATATAGTTATGAGCACATGAATCTAACCTTGAATAATTCTCAAACACATATTGTATCAACTGCAAGTCAGGTTCATTCACAATATTGGAAACATAAAAAGGACCGACTTTAATCCTCTCTTGATGCATAGCTTTTGTGTCGATGTTTTCTTGCTGGAGAGCCTTTATCCCTTCCCACATTGTTTTAGGGGACATGTAACAATCAATCATTCTTTCATTGAGTCTGTTATAATCTCTTGGTTTATCCATTGTTAGTAAACCTGTTTCATGCATAATAAAGCAATGAGTACATTAATTAGTCTCGAAAGTCACAACACAAATTCAAACTTTTTGACTATATTAATTAATAGTGACCATGCTATTAAATTAGGGAAAATCAACATGCTGTTTAAGGGGGAGAAAATATAATTACCAAAAAGTTTAAAAACAAGTGAGCAGCATTATCAGACATGTTTTATATCCTCACTTGTTATTAATTACATTCCTTCCTTAGTACTTCCTAATGATTTTCTCATTACATTAACCATCACTTAGTTCATATGTGTCATTCCTTACCCCAATATATGATTAAAAAAAACTGAGGAATATCTTATTTACAATTAAAATACTAGTTAGCACGATCCCCAACTAATACAATCCGGAACACGCATGAGGTCAAAAAAAAAAATCCAAAAATCATGTACTGATATTTAGGCGCAGAAATATTACAGATAACAATATTTATTTACATCCTTTTCTGATCAATTACTTTCGCACACTAGTAATGTTTAATTTCATTTATATTCAGGATTCGAAGAATAACAAAATATATGGATGTCATTCATACATGAGAGACAATTGTATTTTTGTCTCTCTTAAGGAGAGATTATAACACTTTATTCCTTAGTTGGCAAAAAAAAACAAATAATACCCTTTCAACATACCAAAATATCATTCTTCCTTCAAATGAAAAGAATACCACCTCCAATTATATTAAATACTACCTCCAATCCTTAATATAAGAGCTAGTTGACTAATTTAAATAAATTAAGAAAATTAGTTAAGTTAGTTATTTGTAATAAATAGGTATTGTTTTTTTCCTAAATATTCTTACTAATCAAGTGTATTGGCTAGAACTACTATTATTACAAAAATTAACTTGAGAAAAAATAGATATAAATGGTAGATAAAATGGATTGGTATCTGATATTTATCACTAAAATAAAAGTCAAACAAGCTTTTATATTAAAGACTTAATTTAAGAAGATTAACAAAAATTAGTTATGTTGTTAATTGTAATAAATATGTGTTGATTTTTCTAAACCATTGTCTATTCAAATTGCTCCTTAGCAAGATCTCTTACTATCAATAAAAGTGTTTGAGAGAAAACATTATAAATTTTTTTAAAAAAATTGATTCAGATCTAGAACCAAATTTAATATTAAATTAGCTATGCGAGCAGGTAGTATTAAATACCTTGCGAATCATGGAGATCTTGTTTCTGGCTGGTGCCCTTGTAGGCAACAGGAGCACACGGTCGAATACCCTTACACTTAATTTGATTAATATGCGATTTGATTCGATTATTACTTGCTGCAAATACAAATCCACAGTGATTGCACTTTACCCTCTTCTCCTTTCCTTCCAATACAGTGACGTGTTTCCACACTTCAAGTTCCTTTGGCCTTCCACCTCCTTTCCCCATTACTCCATTATCTTCATCCAGAATCTCCGATCCGCTTCTAATCACGCATTCAATTTAACTATGGAAACTCTAATCAAAGCGAAACTAGGAGAAAAAGGAAACCCAACTCTAAGTCCGAAACGAATAAGTAAATAAAGAGAGACAGTTACTTACATCAGGATTTTGGAAGATGATGGCGATGATGACTGGAAGCCACAGAGAAGAAGGAAGAAGATAAGCTACCAATGGTCGCGTCCACTTTGAATTGCCGGCACTTCTTTTTCGCCGTAACTTCGTACGCGATATTTTTTGGGAAAGTTTTAGTTAACTACCACAAAAGGCTTAATAAACTTTTCCTCTCAGGAGATTCTGAGGGAGATTCTGAAAATTCAATTCAATCCCTCTAACCAAAATGAAATTAAATAACAAGTAAAAGGATCATTTAGCCCTTAAAATAGATAAGGCACAACTCCACATATAAAAATTTAAAACAACAAATAGTAAAATAACAACTTTACGTCTAAAAAAAATTCTAAAAATAAAAAAATAAAAAATGCACAACTCTATATGTTAAAATTTACAATAAATAGTAGATGAATAACAATTATAGCTCGATTAAGACTTGCTCCTTTGATCTTATTTAGAGAGCAGAGAGGTTTTTTTTATCCTATTTATAAATCATTTTATTAAATTTTTACTATAAATGTACCATATTATTTTTTATTTATTATAGTATAGATAGTTATTTTTTAAATGATTATATATTAAATAGGGATAAAATTGAAAAGCTACTATATTTTAATGAAGAGTTAATGCAGTTTAAGGTTTTTCTTGGTTTGTGTGAAACATGTTAGAAGTGCTTTATAAATAGAACAAGAGGAGTAATTCATAAGAGTTATAACTCATCTTGTGAGTTCTCAACCCAATTAAAATTCAGTCTCTCAATTTTTTTATTTAATAAATCAATCCTAATCATTACCCAACCATCTTATGTGGCAAGTGTACTGAGATCAGCGCCACCCACTGGGTGGTAGGACAAGTTCTCTATGGCCAAGACGAGTAAAGTTCTTGTCGCTGTTGTAGAGGCAGGGCTTTCTCGCTTGATTGCTGCCAAATCAACTCCGAAGAACTTGCATTGTTTGTTACCATCTTTTTAATACTGATTGAAAACGGAAGTGAAAATGCCAAAAAGAATAAAAATGAAAGCATGGTCCTTCGGTTAAATTTGCTTTAGTAATTCTACTAATAGTTCTTTGCCTTTTTCTCGTGAGGTTTTTATTCTGCTTATGCTGTTGAATATGACTACATTCCATCATGTTTTGATTTCGGCCTAGTCCTTTAACTTTTGAATCTTTTTCTAATGCCGTCTTCCTCTTGTTGGAGAGAAAAACATTTTTCTTTAACTCTGAGATAGCAAGCAAGTCTTGCCCTGTCCCCATTCCATCCTACCTCGGGAAAACAAGGAAAGGAATGGGGCTAACAGAGAGTTAAAGCATAGAGATAAAGAATTTTTCAGAATCTTTTGAGACGGAAAATTTATTAAGTTCATATGTTGGGACCTAGCCGAAATTTTTCCTATAAACTAACCAGAACCAAGTGGCCGGGCCACAAAAATAATTATAATCATTTTAGGGATAATTAATATATAAGTCCTTATAGTTTCAACTAGTTTTTAATCAGGTTTCTATAATTTTTTTTCTTTTTATCAGGTCCTTATACTTTCATATATTTTTAATCAAGTCCTTATAATTTTTTTTCTTTTTATTAGGTCCTTATTGTTTTACTTTGTTTTTAATTAGGTCCTTGTAGTTTTATATCTTTATTTTACAAATAATAAAATTTTAAAAATAATAAATTATTGTAACAATCTTATGTTAATATTCTTTTAAATTTTTAGTTAAACAAATATATTATTTATTTTCAATTCAAATTTTTATAATTATAAAATTCAAATTATAATAATAAATTTTTCTAAAATTAAAATATGATTATAAATAATTTATAGTTAAGTATAATTATTATTGTGATTATTTATTAATTACTAAATGATTATATTAATTATTTTGTCCAATTATATAATTATTAATTTTAAAATGAAATTAATTTTAAAGAATAAATTTAATAAATAATTTTTCAAAAACTACAAAGCACCTAATTAAAAAATAAGTGAAACTATAAGGACCTGATAAAAAAAAAATAAGGACCTAATTAAAAACACACGAAAGCAAAAGGATCTGATAAAAAAAAAAATTTTATAAGGACCTAATTAAAATCAGATGAAACTATAAGGACATGGAGATTATTATCCCATCATTTTAAAAGTCAATATTGGCAACTTCCTTATCCATTCCCGTCAATGAGACGCAGGGCGCGTTGGCAAAAAGAGAGAGAGATCCAGGACCGAATATTTGATGTCGGCAATGTAATAAGCACCGGGTGTTTTGTACTTTTCAAAAAGAAAATACTAATATTGAGATTGCAAATTAAGCCACGTTATGCTTTGAATCATAGTCCGGTAATTGCGTTCACATTACTGGCCATGATGAGAGCCAAGAAGAAGTAATTAAATTTTGTGTAATCAAATATTCAAATTCCTTACCAACAAGCTATTATTTGAGATGGTAAGCCTTCTCACTTCTATAAAATAAAAAAATAAAAACATAAGTTCAAATATTAGAAAACACATTTATTGGGAGGGTTTTAATCTTAACGCTCCTGACCCAATAGAAATTAGTCTCAAACCCAAAGTGAAGATACTCTAAAGTATATCCAAAAAATATTCAATTCCTTTCTACTTGAATTTTAACTTCTTCCCCAGTTTGCACTATAAATCATTCACCATCCATCCTCACTGACTAGGCTGTTTGAACTACTCATTAGAACAAGGGGGAATTACAATCAAGTCCCATAAAAGAGAAATAATTACTAAAAGGTTCTAATAACAATCTCAACAACCTATAATGACAAGTCGTATAGTGATAATGACAATTTTTGGGACTTGTTTTTCAATTGTTTTTCTTACTTGAGACCTCATTGTAATTCTCTCTTAGAACAGAGGGTATCAGTTCATCAAAATAATTAGGTTGCAACAGTCCAGGGCATGCCATATACTATCTTTAATATAACAACTAATTAATTAATTTAAGTAGATTAAAAAATTAATTAAATTATTTATTTATAATAAATATATGTTGTCTTTTCTAAAATATCCTATTACTCATACATATTAGCTAAGTACTATCATTTGATGGAATATTTGATATATGCAACTACTACAAAGACTATCTTAAAAATTAGATAAATAAAATATGAAAATAAAATAGATTCAAATACGATGTTTAGGACCAAAATAAATGTGAAACTGACTTTTATATTAAAGACTGAAAGTAATAT
>NW_021633924.1:0-24764 GCF_004799145.2 Neltuma alba
CAATGTGGTCTAAAATGATTTTGGAAGGAACCTAAGTCAATACAATAGTAAGGTGTGACATAGTGACACTTGGATTAGCATTAATAGTGGTGGTTGAGATATTTTAAAAGCATTAAATGAGCACTTCCTCCCCTAAAATCAGACCTCCATTTCGTGCAAGCCATAGCCAAGAGAGAAAAGAGAGTGTTTCAAGTGGAACAAAGGAAGAACTAAGAAGAAAGATAGCATCTTGGAGCACACAAGTGAGATTCAAGGTTAGTTTTTGGTTCTAAGTTGTTCCTTGCCTTGTTTTCTTTGCTTTGTATGGTTGGAAATCTTGTTTCTCTCTCTCTTCTTTTGGGTGCTGGACGAAATGATGATGGTGTAGGGGAAGGAGTTATGTTGCTCAAATATGGTAAAACCCTTCAAAACATAAAAGATCCAAGTGGTTACAAGTGATTTTAGGGGTGTTTTGGAAGTGTGTTCTTTATTGTGTATTATAAGGAGCATTTCGGTTTTGACACTAAATGGACCCTAGGATGAGATTTTCAATGTTTTGATGTTCCATGGGTTTAAAATGGAAAAACATGTGGGGATAAATCAAGAAAGGATTTTTAAACCCTATGGAAAACAAGTTCAAAAGCAAAGAGCAAAGATGGAACCTTTATGAAGCAAGAGTATTTTTCAGTTATGTTCTTGCTTTTGGTTGAAATGGATAATGATTCTTGTTGTCCTTTTTATGGATTATCATGCTAGGGTTTGACCTTTGTGAAGAAAAAGAAGAGAATCAAAGAAAAGCACAAATCTTTGGATCAAGGTAGTAAGTTAAACCTAGCTACTACCACTAACTAGCATTATTGATTATTGTATGGTTAATTACTATTATTGTGGTTGAGCTTTCTTGATTGTTATGTGACTGCTCTATGTAGTATCTTGCTTTGGCCTTTGCATGTTTGAGTTTGCCAAATGATGAGCATGTTAGTTCACCATTAGTAGCTAATATGATCATGCATAATAATGATGCTTGCTTGGTGCTATAGTTGGTTAATTTGCTACTGGGATTTTCAAAAATCTCATCCCCCAAAAATAATGTAACATTTTAGGGCCTAAATCCTCCAAGGGAAAGCTGTATATTGAAGGCTAATTTGTGGGGTTTAGCCACAAAAATTCGTGAGCTCATTTGGTTATGTAAATATTAAACTAACAGTGCTGGAAGCACATTAACACTGACTGGTTCACGTGACTTTTTGATTATACTCCCAAACGCGTTTAATTATGAAATTTGGTATGATGAAAGATAACGTCCGAAGATTCAAATTGATAGCTAATACGTTAAAAATGGCCCAGTATACGATTTATAATGAGTTTTCAAAGTTAATGGTCAGAATCTGAGAATTAGGGTTTTTGGCAAATGGACAGTGTTGGTTTTCTCAAAAGCCTGACGCTTTCTCATAAAGAATTGGACAATGATATTATTTTTTCTTGAAAGAGGACTTAAAAATCTTTAAGTAGAATTTTGAACCACCCCAATTAGATTTTTTTAGAATAAGTTATGAATTTTTGAAGTTGGGCCAGAAAAACTGGATTTTTACCCAATGAATAGTAAAAATCCAAAATTTAGCATTTTTATGGTAAAAAGTGAGCCTAAGACCATCCAATGTGGTCAAAAATGGTTTTAAAAGGAACCTAAGTCAATATATTAGTAAGGTGTGACAATAAACACCCCATTTGGAAGAGCATTTTGGCAGCCATTTGTAGAGGGAAAACTCTGCGAAAATTTAGAGAGAAAACGTGGGGGTGAAGGCCAAGAAGAAGGAACAAGATTCAAGCTTTAAGATCAAGGTATGTGATAATTATAGTATATGCCTTGATGCCTATTTCGAATAAGTTACTCTTTGTATTTGATTCTAAAATTTGGCATGATTAAATTGCACTCATAAGCTTTAAATCCATAGGTAGAACACTTCATTTGGATATGTGTACCATTTATGGTGATTTTTCAAAGTTAGGGTTTGAAATCTGGAAACAGTGTTTAACCTTTGAAAGAGTAGCAAATTCCATACAATTTTAGTACTATTACGTATAGAATTGGTTCCTGAAACTTTGCTTTTAAAGAGAAATTAGGGAGCTTTTAGTAGGACTTGGAACTACTCAGTTTTGATTTTTCTAAAATTAATTATGAATTTTCAAAATTGAATAAAAATTCTGGAATTTTTGTGTGAATAGTACTCGTGAAGCAAAATTTTCAGATTTGATCTTCTTGAATCTAAGGCCATATAAAGTGGTCATAATTGACAAGAAATGGATCTTAAGGATGGGAAATGATGAGATTTATGTTAGAAAATCTAGAAAGAAAAGCCTAAAACCAAGAGAAATGGTTGAGGTTCAAAAGAGCTAGTCCTGAACATTATGTAATCTCTTGGTCCTAATAGATTAAATGATCAATATGGCTATGTTTAGGACCTTAGAACATCTAAGAAGATGTTTGATTGATGTTAACCAAAAGCCCTTATGGTTTGGAAGTCAAGGGAGTCAAAGGAAAAGCAAGAGGAAAGCTTGAAGTACAAGATAGTGACTTACCCTTTATGTGCTTGATGTGGTATGCTTATGTGTTGGTTTATATTTATTGATTGTATGATGTTGTGACATGATAATTGTTACTAGAAATACTATTTTTAATATGTTTTCATGGCCATGCATTTTTATTCTAAGCATAAAGCATGAGGGCATGTCACTAGTTAACTTAAGTTTATGGAAAATTACATACCATACACTAGCATCCATCTTGTGCATGTATATGGTAGTATTTGCTACTGAGATTCCCCCAAATCTCACCCCTCCCTAACCAACCATTTAGGTCAATCATCAATGGGCAATAATGGCATGAGAAGCAAGGAGAAGAAAGTGGAGAATTATTCATGTTAATGAATGAGATTGTTGATAAATGTGTAATTCTCCTATTATGTAAATTATGTTATGGATGCCAATGATGCCATGTATTTAATTATAATGTTTAAGACATGAATGAAAATACATGAGAATGAATGGAAAAGAGTAATCCCAAGTTATGTATTCCAAAGAAATAAAAAGAATTAAAGTAAGAAGTGGTTAAGGGATAAAACGTAGGTCCTGAAGCAGTGAGTTTGTAGCTCTAGTTTGACCTATCAAATGAATAAGTTAAGCCACAAGATTTGGTATACTTATATTACACATCCCAAGATTTAAAATGAGAGGTATATCACCTCAATTGGATGTGTATACAAGGAGATACGAATTTCCAAAGTTAAGGCACAGAATCTGGAAGTTCTAGATTTTACCAAATGAATAGTAACTTTACCAATTAAATTGTATGAATTAGGCAAGGATAAGTCCAATTGGATATTTTTTTTCCTTAAAGAGCTTTCAAAGATCTTTCTATAGAATTTTAGAATACCTCAATACAATTTTTATGAAATTAGTTATGAATTTTTGAAGTTGGGCTTGTAACCTGGAATTTAAATAGTGAATAGTAACCCGAGTAATTATGTTGAAATTTTAAATCTACGGGCTTATTTTGTGAAGCACTTGAACCATAACACTTCCAAATGCATACTCTAAGGGGTTAAAAGTAGGATGTTTCAAATATTAGATAGCAGACATGTTCACAAAGTCTCTCAATCAACAGAAATTCAATTACTTCAAACGAGAATTGGGAATGGTAAATCCCAATGAGTTGTAAGAAATCTCTTATTGATTCTTTAATTTAAGCATTTAGATTTAAAGTTTTGATGATTTAAAAACTAACTTAAGCATCAGAGTAGATAGAAAGTTGTTTTGCAGGAAACTCTGTTTTAAGGTAAAAAACAGAGGTAAAGAGAGTATGAATGATCAATGAAGACATCGATAACTATGCTGTGAAGATGGCCTGAATTACTGATCACCTTATCAATAAACAAGGCATATAGAGTGGACTAGAAAAGGTGGAAGGAGGATTATCGATAAGCTGATCAATCACTCAATTATCGATCAACTCATCAATTAACAGCAACATAGAATCGCCGTTAGATCAGTCAAATAGGTAAGAATTATTGATAAGTTGATCTATAAACTATTAATCGATCAAATGATCAATAAACCAGACTAGGTGAAATGTCTTGCTTTTAACCCCTCAGAGCACGTATTCGTAAGCATCATGGTTCAAGCAGATCATGACAAAAGCCCGCGGATTTGAAATTTCAACATAATTACTCGGGTTACTAATTACTGTTTAATTTCCAGATTACAGGACCAACTTCAAAAATTCATAACTAATTCCATAAAAATTGTATTAGGGTGTTCTAAAATTATACAAAAAGCTATTTCAATACTCTTTAAGGAAAAAATATTCAATTAGACTTATCTTTACCCAATTCATACAGTTTAATCAATAAATATTACTGTTTATTTTATAAAATCTGTAACTTCCAAATTCTACACCTCAACTTTGGAAATTCGTATCTCATTGTGTACGCATCTAATTGAGGTGATCTACCTTTCATTTTAAATATTGGGATATGTACTATGAGTCTACCAAATCTCGTGGCTTAACTCATTCGTTTGATAGGTCAAACTGGAGCTACAAACTCGCTGCTCCAGGACCTACGTTTTATCCCTTAACATCTCTTTACTTTAATTCTTTTAATTTCTTTGGCATACATAACATGGGCTTACTCTTTTCCATTCATGCCCATACATTTCTATACATGCCACAAGCATTATAATTAAATACATGGCATCATTGGCATCCACAATATAAATTACATAATAGGAGAATTACACATTGAATAATAATATCATTCATTAACATGAACAATTCTCTACTTTCTTCTCCTTGCTTCTCATGCCATTATTGCCCATCATTGATTGCTCTAAATAGCTGGTTAGGGAGAGGGTGAGATTTGAGGGAATCTCAGTAGCAAACAATACCACATAATCATGCTAGATTGATGCTAATACACTACATGTAACTTGTTTATTCTCTTGTTAATTAGTGACATTAGCATGCTCAAACCTAACTTCTTGATGTATGGCCATGGAAACATAATCTACTCATCATAAATAGTAATTACAGCAGCTAAAATATGTCACAATAACATTCAATAACATGTACACGGCAACACATAAGCATACAACATCAAGCAATGACAATAGGTAAGTTCACTACCTTGCACCTCAAGCTTTCCTCTTACTTTTCCTTTGACTCCCTTGACTTTCCAACCATGTGGGCATTCGGTTAACATCACCAAACATTCTCTTTGATGTTTCAAGGTCCTAAACATAGTCACATGATCATACAATCTATTAGGACTAATAGATTACATAATATTCAAACTAGCTCTCTTGAACCTCAACCCTTGCTCTTGGTTTTAGGGTTTTCTTTCTAGCTTTTCTGACATAAATCTCATCATTTCCCATCCTTAAGATCCATTTCTTGTTAATCAGGACCACTTTAGATGGCCTTAGATTCAAGAAGATCAAATCTGGAAATTTTAGTTCGCAGGTACTGTTCACGCAGGAATTCCAGAATTTTTACTCAACTTTGAAAATTCATAATTAATTCTAAAAAATACAAATTAAGTGTTTCCAAGTCTCACTGAAAGCTCCTTGAGTTAGTTTGAGAGGAAAAATAATTTCAGAAACCAATTGTACGCTGAACAGTACCGGAATTGTACAAAACTCGACACTCTTTCAAAGGTTAAACACTGTTTCCATATTTCAAACCCTAATTTTGAAAAATCACCATAAATCGTACACATGTCCAAATCAAGTGTTCTACCCATGGATTTAGAGCTCATAGAGTTTACTTTAAGGATGATAAATTTTAGAATCAGATACAAAGAGGAACTAACTCGAAATAGGCATCAAATCAGATGCTACAACCATCATATACCTTGATCTTGAAGCTTCAACTTAGGTGGACTTTCTCTCACTAGAAATAGCTCTTTCTCTCTCTAAATGCAAGAGCGGTAGAGTTTCCCCTATGGTTCCTTGCTTGGCCGAAAATGTGAGGGGAGGAGTGCCTATTTATAGCCAAAAATTTGGATTGAATGGACCAAAATGCCCTTGGTGGCTAATAGAAAGGGTAAGGACAATTTTGGAACTTCAAGTTGACTTTTACATCATCATCGCATCATCTTCTTACATCATCCTTATCTCATCCTTCTAGAAGATGCAAAGTGTCATAAAAGTGGTGGAGGAGAAGGGAGATTAAATCCTAGCTGTTGGATCAAGCTTGTTTCCTAAGTTTCCTCCGAATTTACTTGGCCCACATTTCTCCGACTTTCTTTATGGCCTTCTGGAGCTCAAAAAATTCTTCTGTCTACTCTATAAATTCCTTTTCATTCTATAGAATATCTATGAATTTTCTTAGGCCATAACACTCCCTTTAAGCCTTGTATAAAATTCATTTACTAAAATGCCCTTTTATCGGCATAATCGGCTCTTTAATTTATCAAAGCCACTCCATTGGCCTTTTGGTTGTGGGACTAAATTTATAAATTAGTACAACCTTTCAACCATTTAACCTCATTTTTGTATACATTTTTGAGGTCTCTTGCTATTTTAACTAATTACCTCAAACAATGTACTTTTTACTGGCCATAACCTTACAACTTCCATTTAAGCTACCTCAGGGGTATTTTCGTCATTTCTCTTCACAGAAGATCCTTAGAATATTATTTCCCATTTTCTAGGATTTTCTTGGAATTCTCTGTATACTCTTCCATTTTTATCCCTGTTGGTCATAACTTTTTGAATTTACGGTTTAGTCCCTGCTTGGACTTAGCTTCATATAATCCTCTCTTTGATGTTTCTAACTTAACCCTTGGCCTGTGTCTTGCCTCTTTTCTTTCTCTGGGCCTTTGAGACTTTACTGGAGTCTCTAACTTTAATTACACTTTAGCCTCTTGAAAGCTTCACTTTGCAGTTTAGTCCCTAAAACTGCTTTGACTTCCTTTCTCATCTTTGGGACTTCTGCCCAAAAGGGGTCTGGTAGCCTCTCCAATTCAGGCTATTTCTGGTACTTCTAGGCCCAAAAGTTTGGATGTTACAATTCTCCCCCTCTTAAAAGAATTTCATCCTCGAAATTCTGAGTCAACCCCCTATTCTTACCTTTAATGAGAGGTTAACTGAGGAGAATATCCCCACTTATACTTAACTCTGACCTCTTTAACCTTTCATTATATCACATTTTTAGGGTTTAACCCTGGGCTTCATACTCACATAACTTGTCGTTTTATACTTTTCCGTCATTTACATGAGCATGGCCTTTGCTTTTAAGCATTTTGTCACCACTACCACATTCTTCCTATGCTTTAGGCTCATCCTTTTATAATAATACCTAACTGAACCCAATTGTTCTATGTTATTTCATATCATTTTAAGGGTATTTATCATAGATTTTGGCTCCTTTTGATGATAATTGTGCTTAATTTTGATTAAGAGTCCTTACTTTGAGTTAGTGTCTTTTTGAGGGTAAAATTGTCATAATTGGTTATTAATTGTATTCAATTGATTTCTAGGACAATTGACGCTTCAAATTGTTGCTTTTTATTGCAGGACACTTGAGAATTAGAGCCAAGATTAAAGACCAAAGCATTACACAACATGAGAGTTTCTAAGAAAATGCTGTGCTGTGGCAAAAAGTCTGAAAATGTGCATCAGTGACTATTCTGTTCGCCGGGGCAAACTTTTGAGTTCGCCGCAGCAAACTCTCAACATTTCACTAAAATTCTTCTCTGGAATAGTTTGTCGCGGCTAACTTTTGAGTTCACCGCGGCAAACTCTCTAGTATCAGTAACGTCAGATTTGGACCCAGAACGCAAAAATAGACCCTCTACTCATATGATCCGACCCAGATGGACCCCTAAAACCCTTAGAAACCCTATTTTTGTCCCATAACTCCATTCTATCATCTCCAACACCTCTATTCTCTCATCTTCTTGCCTCTCCACCTCTATCTTCTTCCCCATCCATTTCCTTCATCTTTCCTTCACTCAATCTCAGTTCCTTCGATTCTAAGCTGCCATGGCCGACAGATTCACTTCAGTTGGAGCTTTTCTTGAAGCTATGGAGGGCTAGGGTTTATCAACTCTTGAAGATGGTGGAGTAGCATGAGTTTCCAAGCTTCAAAGGGGAGTTTCAGTTTCAATCTTTAGTTTCTACATATGTATTTATGATTTCCTAGGTCTAGGATTTGTAAATTCTTAGTGAGACACTTTGGTTGATTCTATAATCATTGGTTAATGATTTACATTTGTAGTTTAGATTGGTTGATGTTGAATTTTGTGCTTAAATATATGTGGTCACATATATGCTTCTTTGTAACTCTCATGATTCTCTCCTATCTTGCATGGTCATGTTTTGATATTGAGTTGATTGTGGGTTACATTGAGCCAATTGCATGATCATTCTCAAATTACACACTAGGGAAGCTTAACAATGTTTTCATTAATGAAGTTCATTGATTTAAACATTGGACTCAATGAGTTATTGAGGTTGTTATTAAGAAAACCTAATGGATTTGTGAAACTTCCAATATCTTAAGTGAACTATGATTGCCATCAAAACCATTTTCAAGAGATTTCCTATCATTCATTTCCATTCCATCATTATTATCTTAAAACACCAAAAATATAGTATCTTAGGTTTGTTTTCATTGCATTTAGTTTAGGCACCATTCATTTAAATCTTAAAAACCCAAAACCCCATTTCATTGCATTGCATGGCATTTAGTCTAGCTTAGGTAATTAATAAAGGCTCCCAAAAGTGAAATGACCTGAGTTTGCACTATACTGCATAGCTTGGATTTATTTTTGATTGAGAACCCCAAGGCGAACGACAAAAAGGCTCTCGTCAAATGGCACCGTTGCCGGGGAGCCATTAAGTTGGTTCCTTAGGCTAGTTAACTGTCAACTTTGGTTGATTGGGGTTTTGTGAGCCTGTTAGGTTACATATTTGCATTACATAAAAATTTTGAGATATACAAACAAAGATCCTAATTTTGATTTCGATTTTTCCATACAATTTCATACCCTTCATAGCATTCATTGCATTTTTGAGTTTCTTCTTGTTTTCATTCTCTATGTTTTTGTTGTTGTGTTCTGGTATTCTTACTGTTTGTGACATTTCGCCGCGGCTAACTCCCTGTTTCGCCGCTGCCAACTTGCTAGATTTCAGCAAGATTCCCTCTCGGGACACCTTCGCCGTGGCCAACTTTGTGTTTCGCCGCGGCGTAGCGTGTTGAACCAAATTCCATTCTCCCTCTCTGGACATCTTTGCCACGGCGAAGGGTCCTTTATTTTAAAAACAAAAAATTTTCTTAAAAACTCTTTGGGAATTGATTGTTTAGCTTTCTTATGGCTTGGTTTAATAATAATTTAGGTCCATTTGATCACCCTTCCTCTTTTGTAGGTGACAACACTCTGATAGGTGATAATTCTTCTCAAAGGCTTGATGCTATACAACAGGAATTGGATCTTCTTCTGGCATACATGGATCATAGAGAACAGGATGGGACCCATCAAAGACATGATACCTCTTATCCAAACCATAACCATGGCAATGATTGGATGAATAACCCTCCACATTTTCCTTGCCATACCTCTTCATTCCATCCATACACAAACCAACATCCACTATTAGGACAACATTATGACCTATCATCTCCACCATACAATCCATACTTTGAACACTTTCCTTTACATCATCCATATCATGAGCCAAACATTCCATCACATGAACCCTACCACCAATACCCTTCCTCATCTCACCAACCATTTCATGAACTATCACCGTTATTCCATCGATGTTCCACTTCATACCTTGAACCATTCTCACCGCATAATTCCCCCTTTGAATCATCTCCTTCGCCAAATGACTACCACCACCAACCCTTGTCCCAATCCATGTACCAACCCCTTCCCCAATCTTATGAACATGAATTCAGTAAACCTAACCCGTTTCTCACTATTCCTAAGAATGACCAGATACGATTTTTAAGAGAAGCTTATGACCGCTTGAATTCATACTACCATGGATTACTTGAAGAGGTAGAAATATCTGGAATTTCTAAGGAATCAGAGGAAGAGTTAGAAGAATGTCAAAGTGCATTGAGAAAGTTCTTCAGTGATATAGCGCAAATTGAATCTGGGATGGGGAAGGATGAATCAAAGTGTCCAGATTTACTCATACAAGAGGCCCAGATGAAGCAAGAAGATCTACAAACTCACAAGGACTCATGCCCTACATCAGGTAATATTGCTCCTCTTCTTGAGGAGATTGACCCTTGTACTAAAACTACTATTCCTGTTGAAGTTATTAATAATGTGAGTGATGATGAGGTGGATGAAGAAATCATAGTTGAATCCCCTCATATGTTTCAAAATAAAAATTCTCACTTGAACACTTCTAATAGTAGTTGTTTAGTTGATGATTTTGCTTGCACTGTCACTGCTTCTTTGTGTGAAGAACATGCTTCTCTTTCTAGTGCTAGATTGGATGGTGAAACCGATTTTGATTTGAATGAACCTTTATCTTGTACTTGCAATGCTCACACTATATGCATGGATTGCATTGATAACAAAAATGATATACTTGTTGAGTGGCAAAAGTAGAACTTTGGTAAAGTGTGTGCATTACCTTCTAGTACTGAAAGTGCTGAAAATATAAAGCATGATGTTGATGTGAATTGCCTAGAAGATGATTTTGTGGAAAAATGTGAACCTAACCATTGCCTTAAGAATCAAATTCATGATAATTCCAATGAGTTGATAGCTTCTAATAATGTTGAGAAAGGCTTTAAAGTTTCAATTGATAAAATCTTGAATATCAATAAGTCTTTCCAACAAGTTTTATTTTGTGATTTGCCTCCTGATTTATCTTGCATTGTAAATAATAGTTTGCATAAATCTTTTTGTTCCTTCTTTTCTTCCCCTTTAAATATTACCTCTTATGAATGTGATAGTGATGTACTGTACTCCAACAACTGTCAGTTGGATTCTTCAGCTTCCACTTCACATGAGCTTGAGTGTTTCAAAAATTTAAATAAAAGTTTGACTCCTGTTGATGGGAGTGTTATTGACTTTCTTGGTTGTGATAGTTACTTGGAGAGACTAACTTCTAAACTGTCTTTATTTCATTTTTATCCTCTTCATGTTTCTATTTCTGGATGTGGTACTGCTGTTGGTTCTACTTGCTTGCAGGACTCTGCATCACCACTACTAAGGAAGATCAATAAAGGAGAAGTGAGCACATGAAAGAAATGCATGTTTCTCATCTGGGATAAGAACTTCTCCTGCAAGAGTTTGAAGAGATTTCGTTCTAAAGGTTGTCCTTTTCCTTCCTTAACTCTTATCTTTTGAATTATTTGCTTGTTTTGTGAGATAAGTGTGGGGGAGGGACATAGCCAGTAGTAAAAGTAGTTTGTTTTCTTTTCTCTTCCTCCCCTTTTGATTTTGGTTTCTCTTGTTTAGGGTTGCACTTGAGTTTTGCATTGGAGACAATGCAAAGTTCAAGTGTAGGGGAGGGACTGATGTTCAGTGATTGTGTTGTGTTTTTCTGTGATTAATGAAAAATCTGGTTTTCTAAAAAAATTTCAAAATTTTGATTGATTTTTTTTAAAACTCAATTTGAAGATTTTGAGTCAAAATTTTTGAAAATTTTTGCTTCAAGTAACTTACACTTGAATTTGTGTATTCTTGGACTTTGGTAAATGTATATGAACTTGTATTGATACTCATAAGAATTGCTATTTGTTCAAAGTTGATTATTTTAGTTTCATTGGTCACAATTCTTCAAGCTTGCTTTTATATTGATTTTGTTAATGCATTGTGATTAATTTGGAGTACAATTAATCTTTGTGCATGAGAATTTGAGATTTAGCCTTGTTGGAAGATTCTTTTAGCCTAATTTTCATTCATAGTGAGTTGCATCCACTTACATTTTCCACTTTCTAGAACTTGTTCCAATTCTTAATCAAGACTTAGTTGCATTAATGTGATGAGCATGATAGAGGCATTCTTTTCTAAACCCTTACATTCCAAACACAAACTCACATGATTTTATCCATTGCTAACCATTTGAGCCTTCATCTTTTCTTAAGTGCCAAGAGATGCATTATACATTTAAGTTTCTAACATTTTTACTATTACATTCATGATGTGTTAAACTTTGTCTTCTTGGGTTTTTAATTGCCAAGAAAAAAAAAGAAGAGAAAAAAGAAATAGAAAAAGGCAAAGAAATAGAAGAAAATGTTTGAGAAAAGCCAAAGAAAGAAAGATCAAAATAAAATGGTACCAATAGAGTAAAATGTTGAAATAAGGCAATTCATTGGCGGTTTAAAGAACAAAGTTGTGTTTTAAGAGATTGGAGTAAACGTTAGTTGGAAACCTTTTCTAAAATGCTTGGTGCTTAATCATATCTTTTCACCTCATCTTATTTCAATTAGCCCTTTCAATCATCATAACCTTAAAAGTCCTCTTGATCATTGTATTCATGCATTAAAAGTGAAGAGGTAGGATTTTAACAAGCTTATGGTAAAGTAGTTGATTAAGTGGATTTGAGAGAGAATTACCCCATCTTGGTGAGTAGAGTGAAATAGTTTATATCTTGAGTGTTTTCTCTTTTGTTCATTCCTATTGCATTGACTGTACTCTACTTTAATCCCTTCTTATTAAATCAGATCACTATGATTGCTTGTTTAAAGAGTTGGATTAATGGCACTACCGCTTTCTTACTTTGAATTCATAGGGGTTCCCATTTGTATCAATGCTATTCTCCTGCTCTGGTTTTGTTTTGCCTTTGTCCAGGAGTACAAAGGTTTAAGTGTGGGGGATTTGATTGAACCCAATTGTTCTATATTATTTCATATCATTTTAAGGGTATTTATCATATATTTTGGCTCCTTTTGATGATAATTGTGCTTAATTTTGATTAAGAGTCCTTACTTTGAGTTAGTGTCTTTTTGAGGGTAAAATTGTCATAATTGGTTATTAATTGTATTCAATTGATTTCTAGGACAATTGACGCTTCAAATTGTTGCTTTTTATTGCAGGACACTTGAGAATTAGAGCCAAGATTAAAGACCAAAGCATTACACAACATGAGAGTTTCCAAGAAAATGTTGTGGTGTGGCAAAAAGTCTGAAAATGTGCATCAGTGACTATTTTGAAATAGTTCACTGGGGCAAACTTTTGAGTTCGCCGTGGCAAACTCTCAACATTTCACTAAAATTCTTCTCTGGAATAGTTTGCCGCGGCCAACTTTTGAGTTCGCCACGGCAAACTCTCTCGTATCAGTAACGTCAAATTTGGACTCGGAACGCAAAAATAGGCCCTCTACTCATATGATCCGACCCAGATGGACCCCTAAAACCCTTAGAAACCCTATTTTTGTCCCATAACTCCATTCTATCATCTCCAACACCTCTATTCTCTCATCTTCTTGCCTCTCCACCTCCATCTTTTTCCCCATCCATTTCCTTCATCTTTCCTTCACTCAATCTCATTTCCTTCGATTCCGAGCTGCCATGGCCGACGGATTCACTTCAATTGGAGCTTTTCTTGAAGCTATGGAGGGCTAGGGTTTATCAACTCTTGAAGATGGTGGAGTAGCATGAGTTTCCAAGCTTCAAAGGGGAGTTTCAGTTTCAATCTTTAGTTTCTACATATGTATTTATGATTTCCTAGGTCTAGGATTTGTAAATTCTTAATGAGACACTTTGGTTGATTCTGTAATCGTTGTTTAATGATTTACATTTGTAGTTTGGATTGGTTGATGTTGAATTTTGTGCTTAAATATATGTGGTCACATATATGCTTCTTTGTAGCTCTCATGATTCTCTCCTATCTTGCATGGTCATGTTTTGATACTGAGTTGATTGTGGGTTACATTGAGCCAATTGCATGACCATTCTCAAATTACACATTAGGGAAGCTTAACAATGTTTTCATTAATGATGTTCATTGATTTAAACATTGGACTCAATGAGTTATTGAGGTTGTTATTAAGAAAACCTAATGGATTTGTAAAACTCCCAATATCTTAAGTGAACTATGATTGCCATCAAAACCATTTTCAAGAGATTTCCTATCATTTATTTCCATTCCATCATTATTATCTTAAAACACCAAAAATATAGTATCTTAGGTTTGTTTTCATTACACTTAGTTTAGGCACCATTCATTTAAATCTTAAAAATCCAAAACCCCATTTCATTGCATTCCATGGCATTTAGTCTAGCTTAGGTAATTAATAAAGGCTCCCAAAAGTGAAACGACCTGAGTTTGCACTATACTGCATAGCTTGGATTTATTTTTGATTGAGAACCCCAAGGCGAACGATAAAAAGGCTCTCATCAATACCATGAAAGTATACCTGTCTTATTGGTATTTTACTATACCATGGTATTTTGGGTTTTCTTAATACAACCTTTATCCATTCTTTGTTGTATACCCTATCATTCCTCTTTACTTTCAGGGCATATCTCCTTTCTTTTCTTCATTGACTAGAACAAAATTGAGCCTAGTCTAATCAACAATAGAGATGTATGGAACAAGTCAAGGGTACTCTCTCTATATTAGCCCACCGCTGAAGGAGATTTCAGTATCTTAAACTCATCTCTGGTCATCATCTTCCCAAAGAGGTACTGTACTCTTACCCTTATGGCTCAGGCACTTTCTCTTAGGCTTGGTCTACTGCAACCTCAGGAGCTACTGCACTCTACCGTAAGCCTCTTCTGGATCCATCATGACCCTGGAATACTATCATCAATCTGAGCCATCTTAGGATCTCTAGGAGACTCTAGACCATAGAGTTGAGTAATAAAATAAGTCACCTCTACTCAGCTAGTAACTTGACTGATTATTCCCCAAGACTGATCACAGATATTAGTATTGTCTTCTTAGGCCTTACTCAATCCTTTCTGTCAACTCCTGCAATTCTTAGCCTTTCCATATTTTTTTTAGCCCTTAGTTTTAGCTTCCTTAGGCCATTTTCCTTTTCTTGTGCCTTTCGAATGCTTAGGCACTGGCTCATCTCTAAAGCCTATTAACTTGCCATTATATTAATGCCAGCCTGCCTCGTCTTAGAACTCTGTAGTCCTTGCTGTCTCTTAATAATTCAAACAACATCGGGAGAGGACTTATATCATCACATCCTCATTATCCTTCAGTATTCCATAGTACCCTATTGAGCTCGAGGAGCAACTATTTGTATATCACACTGCTATTGTCTTAACCAGTTTCACTCTCTCTCTCTAGGGTAAGGTCCCTCCTGTGCCTTCCTTCGGTTGCTTCTACTTTTCCTGTGGGAGGATAGATTGCTTTAACTGGAGTATTGTCAACTCAACCACTTACTTTCTGTTTCATTCCTTCAGAGGATAGCTTACTCTTACTAGAGCAGCGTCACTCTGATCTGAAGAACCACTTTCCCAATCTTAGAGAGGTACTTCATGGTCAAGACTTTCTTTATATGCAATCTCTGCTAGGGTACATTCCTTGAATACCATATCCCTATCAAAGGGAGCCTCTCCACTAGATTACTCAATCTTATAAACAGTGGAATCTATCTATAGGAATCTCATTCCTTAGATTCCTTAATGGCTTGAGTTACATGGTTGTACGCTCTTGGATGCCTTAGGACATAAAAGAGTACTGTTTAGTCTCTAACATTATCATGTATCTAAGCATCATTAAGCTCTAGGTATCACCAGGAACTTGCTTATCTCTCTATTCCATAGTTCCTAATGCAACCATCTACTATCATGTTTTTATTCATTTCCTTTCATCTCTATCCTCAAGAGGGATCTTGCCTCACTTTACTCTTTCTAACTTTCTTTACCTCTTGACTAATTATTCTTATGGCCAAGTATTGATCACCATACCCTCATCACATCACACAGTGAACATTTAATCATCTTACTGTGTGGTGTCTAGGTTAGGCACCTAGGTCATTATTGACCCTTCATTCATTATCATCTAATCTCTGTCTCTCTTGGTTCACTATCCCATAAGTATTTCTATCTCTATTCAGGGATTTGAACAAACCTCAAACATCTCATCTTGTTACCTTGCCTCTATCGAGGTCACATCGATTACTTAAAGTACAGGTTGACATTCGATTCCCTTACTAGGGCATTGACTTATACCTCTGACTGGCTTACTGTACCCTTAACCATTCATTTCTATGGTCATATACTAATCATTAAGTGACCATTTTACACAGCAGGCATTGATCATTAAAACATCTCCGCTGTGTGACATTCCAGTCAAGCACCTTTAACCAATCACCTGAGGCTTAGGTTGTCACCTTGCTTCCCTATTAAGGTCTGGACTCCTATCCCTTACTGGCTTACCATACTCTTAGCCATTACCCTTTGGAGACGTCTTTCAACTTTAACTCATTCTCTGGTCAAGCTCTCTCAGCTCAACCATTCCTCTCCTGAGGGGGAGTCTCTTAGTAGCGACTACCTATCTCTCAAGTTACTCTCTGTCATTCCTTACTTCTCTTCTATGTCTATTTCCCTTGAAGAAAACACCTTAATATCTTAACCTCAGTTGGACCAATCCTAGTAACCCGTTACTTTTCTAATTTAGATTTCTTCTAATACCGGGCTTTGCTTGAACCAATACTCTACTTATACATTAGTCAGAACCTCTGTTCTGTTTACATACTTGCCAGAACCTTCGCTCTGATACCAAAATGAAACGTCTTGCCTTTAACCCCTCAGAGAATGCATTCGTAAGTGTTATGGTTCAAGCAGATCATGACAAAAGCCCACGATTTTGAAATTTCAACATAATTACTCGGGTTACTAATTACTGTTTAATTTCTAGATTACAGGTTTGATTTCAAAAATTCATAACTAATTCCATAAAAATCGTATTAGGGCACTCTAAAATTATACAAAAAGCTATTTCAATACTCTTTAAGGAAAAAATATCCAATTGGACTTATCTTTGCCCAATTCATACAGTTTAATCAATAAATATTACTATTCATTTTATAAAATCTGTAACTTCCAGATTCTGCACCTCAACTTTGGAAATTCATATCTCATTGTGTAGGCATCTAATTGAGGTGATCTACCTTTCATTTTAAAGCCTGGGATATGTACTATGAGTCTGCCAAATCTCGTGACTTAACTCATTCGTTTGATAGGTCAAACTGGAGCTACAAACTCGCTGCTCTAGGACCTACGTTTTATCCCTTAACATCTCTTTACTTTAATTCTTTTAATTTCTTTGGCATACATAACATGGGCTTACTCTTTCCTATTCATGCTCATACATTTCTATACATGCCACAAGCATTATAATTAAATACATGGCATCATTGGCATCCACAACATAAATTACATAATAGGAGAATTACACATTGAATAATAATATCATTCATTAACATGAACAATTCTCTACTTTCTTCTCCTTGCTTCTCATGCCATTATTGCCCATTATTGATTGCCCTAAATAGTTGGTTAGGGAGGGGGTGAGATTTGAGGGAATCTCAGTAGCAAACAATACCACATAATCATGCTAGATGGATGCTAATGCACTACATGTAACTTGTTTATTCTCTTGTTAATTAGTGACATTAGCATGCTCAAAGCTAACTTCTTGATGCATGGCCATAGAGACATAATCTACTCATCATGAATAGCAATTATAGTAGCTAAAACATGTCACAATAACATTCAATAACATGTACACGGCAACACACAAGCATACAACATCAAGCAATGACAATAGGTAAGTTCACTACCTTGCACCTCAAGGCTTCCTCTTACTTTTCCTTTGACTCCCTTGACTTTCCAACCATGTGGGCATTTGGTTAATATCACCAAACATCCTCTTGGATGTTTCAAGGTCCTAAACATAGTCACATGATCATACAATCTATTAGGACCGATAGATTACATAATATTCAAACTAGCTCTCTTGAACCTCAACCCTTGCTCTTGGTTTTAGGGTTTTCTTTCTAGCTTTTCTGACATAAATCTCATCATTTCCCATCCTTAAGATCCATTTCTTGTCAATCAAGACCACTGTAGATGGCCTTAGATTCAAGAAGATCAAATCTGAAAATTTTCATTCGCAGGTACTGTTCACACAGGAATTCCAGAATTTTTGCTCAACTTTAAAAATTCATAATTAATTCTAAAAAATCCAAATTGAGTGTTTCCAAGTCTCATTGAAAGCTCCTTGAGTTAATTTGAGAGGAAAAATAATTTCAGGAACCAATTGTAGGCTGAACAGTATCGGAATTATACGGAACTTGACACTCTTTCAAAGGTTAAACACTGTTTCCATATTTCAAACCCTAATTTTGAAAAATCACCATAAATCGTACACATATCCAAATGAAGTGTTCTACCCATGGATTTAAAGCTCATAGAGTTTACTTTAAGGATGACAAATTTTAGAATCAGATACAAAGAGGAACTAACTCGAAATAGGCATCAAATCAGATGCTACAACCATCACATACCTTGATCTTGAAGCTTCAACTTAGGTGGACTTTCTCTCACTAGAAATAGCTCTTTCTCTCTCTAAATGCAAGAGCGGTAGAGTTTCCCCTATGGTTCCTTGCTTGGCCAAAAATGTGAGGGGAGGAGTGCCTATTTATAGCAAAAAATTTGGCTTGAATAGACCAAAATGCCCTTGGTGGCTAATAGAAAGGGTAAGGACAATTTTGGAACTTCAAGTTGACTTTTACATCATCATTGCATCATCCTTATCTCATCCTTCTAGAAGATGTAAAGTGTCATAAAAGTGGTGGAGGAGAAGGGAGATTAAATCCTAGCCGTTGGATCAAGTTTGTTTCCTAAGTTTCCTCCGAATTTACTTGGCCCACATTTCTCTGGCTTTCTTTATGGCCTTCTGGAGCTCAAAAAATTCTTCTGTCTACTCCATAAATTCCTTTTAATTCTATAGAATATCTATGAATTTTCTTAAGCCATAACACTCCCTTTAAGCCTTGTATAAAATTCATTTACTAAAATGCCATTTTATCAGCATAATCGGCTCTTTAATTTATCAAAGCCACTCCATTGGCCTTTTGGTTATGGGACTAATTTTATAAATTAGTAAAACCTTTCAACCATTTAACCTCATTTTTGTATACATTTTTGAGGTCTCTTGCTATATTAAATAATTACCTCAAACAATGTACTTTTTACTGGCCATAACCTTACAAATTCCATTTAAGCTACCTTAGGGGTATTTTTGTCATTTCTCTTCATAGAAGATCCTTAGAATATTATTTCCTATTTTCTAGGATTTTCTTGGAATTCTCTGTATACTCTTCCATTTTTACCCCCTGTTGGTCATAACTTTTTGAATTTACGGTTTAGTCCCTGCTTGGACTTAGCTTCATATAATCCTCTCTTTGATGTTTCTAACTTAACCCTTGGCCTGTGTCTAGCCTCTTTTCTTTCTCTGGGCCTTCGAGACTTTACTGGAGCCTCTAACTTTGATTACACTTTAGCCCCTTTCAAGCTTCACTTTGCAGTTTAGTCCCTAAAACTGCTTTGACTTCCTTTCTCATCTTTGGGACTTCTGCCCAAAAGGGGTTAGGTAGCCTATCCAATTCAGGCTATTTCTGGTACTTCTAGGCCCAAAAGTTTGGATGTTACACCAGGTATGCACTTTTACTTAACATTTATTGATAACGTGATTGATTATTCGTTTTTCATAACTTGATCGATAATTGTCTTCAGTGTTCTTGATTGTTCTTCTTATTTATCGAACACATGATCGATCATGCATTGACCGATAACTTGATCGATCAATTTTGTGCTTATAACATTTAGAATTTGAAAAACCCTGTTAGTTTTCAGAACCCTAGCTCGATAAACATTTCCCCTGTTTTCTCACAACGGTTGAAAATCTACCGTTTCATTAAATTTCATACTCCACTTCACTCGAAATCACTCCCTAAGCTCTTTCGATCTCTGCCAAACATCTCAAACTCACAAACCACCAAACTATCTTTGAGATTTCTTCTGGACAATGAAAAATAGTGAGAGTTAAGCAAGCTGGAAGTGACAGAGAAGAAAGCACCGAGAGGCCAACACAGTCCAAAGAAACAGGTTAGACAATGACAAATAAGCATTATAGACCTAAAGTATGGGATGATTCCACAAAATAGAGAGGGGTGCTCAAAATCAGGGAGAGCCGAGCTGAAGGTACCAAGTAACCACAGAGAAGATCACCTTGAGCAAAGTCAAATTTGCCAGTAGTAACCGAGGAATCAGAGATCGATTCTGATGAGGAGGTCATAGTTCAAAAAGCTGTGGACACGACATTGAACATTCTGGAACCCAAGCAACCGAGACACAAGAAATAGAGAATAAGTGAAGGAGTGTCTTAACCTACTTAAGGTATCCTCTCTGAACCATTTGAGTTTCTAATTGGGAATTTACATAAGGACGTAAACCAAGGGAAGTTCAAATCAGATTTTACTACCAAAAAATTCTGTCCAATAGTTTCTGTAAATTTGGACAACCTGAAAACTAATGAGAAGATTAGGCTGGATTTAAGTGACCCTCTTGAATATTACTCGAACTAGTTAAGGATTGGAGGTGAATATTGTCCTGAGGTAATTAAAAGGTTTCACTGCAACATGGAGTCAATTGAAGAATTTGATGATGAGGACAATTTAACAAATAAGTACCTCAGAACCAAACTGAGAGGAAGATCACTTATTCTCACCCTTGCCAAGTTGAATAGGTTACTGGGGACTGAAGACCATATGAGGGGAGGAGAAATGAATGCTATTAAAGCCTATAAGATCCTCATGCGGAGTGACAATTATCCTGGTAAGTTGAGCTTTCCTCATAAGCAGATACGTGATTATTACAGAATAATCCATTACATCTACTCAAGGAGCATGATCAACAAATCTGAAAGTTTCTCCCACCTCAACCAAGATGACTACCTTCTGTTGGCTAGAATAATCAATGGAGAAAAGATTAACATAGGAGCCCTCATTTACAGTGAAATGAAGGATTTTGTTCGTAACAAGTCAAAATCTACTTCTATCCCATATCCTCAGCTGGCTACCTATCTACTGAAAGTGCACAACATTGCACCACTTGAGCCTGGAGAAGTTAAGGTGAAGGTTCCCACTTTTGGCATTAACCAACTGAACAAGATGAAAATTTCTGTGCCCTTTAGATCTTCACATAAGCTAGCTCACAAGGAAAAAGGGAAACAACCAGTGACTAGCACCTCCAGACCCCAAGATAAGGCAGAATCCATTATAGCTCCCTCTCACACCTCTGGACCATCTTTCATGGAGAGATCAATCAAGGAAATGTTTTAGATAGAACTCCAAGATTTTGAGAGGAGAATTTATGCTACAGCTAAGGAATATAGGCAAATATTTGATAAGAAGTTTAAGGGCCTTTACACTGTACTAGACTTATATCGACAGGCCATGGCAGTCTTAGAAAGAGAGGTCTCATAGAGATTTGATTCTGTGGAAAAGGAAATCAGAGAGCTTAAAAGATTGGTTGCCTCTCTGTGCAACAACTTCTCTATACCTAGTACTTCTTTCAGCTTTGAAGACCTTTTATGTCATCCATACTCTCCTCCTCACCCTGATCCTGAACCCCCTTCTTCACCTATCTCTACCTCTCCCACATCTACTCTACCTTCTGCCCCTTCCATATCCCCTCCTACTCCTCTTCCCACTACCTTAGCCATTATCCTAGTTCCTCAACCTACTCCCTCTCTTGCTCTTCCACCTATCTCTCAAGCTCTTTCTCCCATTTCTTAACTCCCCCCTCTCCTTATTTCCACCACCTTGCCTACTATCTCTTCGCCTTCCCCATCTTCTGATGCTGACAAAAAAGGGGAGAAGAAATCTGCTTAGTACTTCTGCGTTTTATTTATGTTCTACACTTTACTTGTGCTTTCTGTTATGTAATTTGTTTTCTGTTATGTAATTTTTGTTTTTTGTTATGAAATTTCAATTTTGACAGTGGTTAAATGTTATCAGTTGCGTATTTCTACTAAATGATGACTGTTTAATGTTTACTGATGAATATTGTTATTTGGCATGATTTTTTGTTAAGTTCTAGATCTAATTTACATTTTTTTTATCTAATGAAAGTTGATTAATCTTACACCTATGTTTTGTCATCATCAAAAAAGGGGAGAATGTTAGTTTTAGTTTTAGTGATAACAATTTAAGTAAGATCTGGTTTAGTAAGTTCATCGATCACCTGATCGATCAAAGGTTAATCGATCTGGTGACAGATAAAATGTCTTTATACAAAAGTAACTTAGCAGTAAGATTGATCAATAACTTGCTAGATAAATCAAAATTTATAAGTTGATCGATCAAGGTTAACACCGTTTAGTCTACAAGCTTGCAGGAAATTATCGATCAATTGACAGAAAAATTCGTACAATTCTGGTAAGCTTTTGTTGATCACATGATCGATCAAGGAGTTATTAATGAAAACACAAATAAATAGTAAAATCCTCTTACTTACTTTATATTCAGTTTAACTCATCTTTTATCGATCAATACTTAATCGATAACCTGTTCTGACATTGCTTGATTAGCTTACTGGTTAATCGATAATAAGGTTCTATTTAAAGTTGCCTACTCGGTTCCTTTATCAATCAATTGATCGATCAGTCCAATTAAATGATCGATCATTACCATCTCACTATACTTCCTGTTTTAAGTCATTTTTAGATCACATGATCGATCATCCAAACTTCTGAAACTTTTGTTTTCACATAATATGATCAATCAAACTCTTTCCCTAACCCTTTTCTTGAACTAAGTTTTCAACGATATTTTATCGATCACTTCATCAATTAATCCTTAATCGATCAAATATTCGAACATCATATATTCTGTGATTTCAATGTGAAATTCTTTTCTAGACCTTTTATCGATCAATTCTTCTATCATTTATTTATCGATAAAGTACTTAATCAATGCTCTTTGAAAATCTATTTCTCTCATACTTAGCTTTATTGATAATATGATCGATCAAACAGTTTTTGATCACTTGTTCGATCATCACACCAGTTATCTCACTACAGCTATTCACAATGATCTTCAAAATCTTTTATCTTTTTATCTTTAAGCTTTTCTCAGCCTTCTTTTTACACATAATTCTCTTTTGAAGGGACTCAAAGGCATAGATGAATTTAAAGTTTTATTCTTGCAGAATTTCTTCAGAAGTCACTGCATTCATTTCTCATCTTTTATCGATCACTTATTCGATCATCTGTTGATCCATAAGCTTACTGATAAATATATATATGTGACTAAAGTTTTCTCTATAATTAATCGATAACTTGATCGATCAACTACTTATCGATCAAAACATCGATCAAGTATGTTCAGTTCATATTTAAAGTATTTGATGTTTGATTCGTTGCTTTTCTAGTTGGTATATGAATGTCAATGATCATTATTTGTTCAGTGATCTTCACAAATTTTCTTCTAAAAGAGAACTTACTGGTTTCAAGTATTGTTATAGATTACAAAGCAAGCTCAACTGTTATTTAGTAGCCTGTAACCTACAGTGTCAAAAACATTAATGGCGAAATACTGTTGTAATTGCCGAACACACGTAACTGATTTTTTGATAGCTAGAAGCTCTCTAGTCTAATGGTTAATTAAACTTCTCTAACTATAAAAGGTGTGAAGAGCATTGAATGAAGCATTAAATATGTGAGCTACCATCAGTTGAAATATTTACTCTTGCATTCAATACTCTGTTTTCACCGAGCTTCGATGTTTAATATTCTTTTACTATGTGAGAGAGTTTGATACACCTACTTTACTCACTTTTAGAGGGTAACTCAAGAGTGTGAACTCTTGAGTAGGATTGTAACCGTACAGGTAGTAAGGGGGAGTAATTGAGAAATTCAATTACTGTACTGAGGCGCCAAGAGCCTGTTTAATCTTGGGTTCATAGTGAAAAAACTCAAAGGTATTCTGAGGACTAGATGTAAGTCATGTGGTCAAGGCCGAACCAGTATAAATCCTGTGTTTTCACTTGGCGGTGAAATTCTTTTAACTCATCTTTTTTGTTTTACTTACCTCATTGTTTCATTACGTTAAAGTTTTATAACTTACCAAATTCACCCCCTCTTGGGTAAAGCTGCCACTAACAAGTGTGGTGTCATTTACAAGCTCATAAGACATGTCGAGCACATAAAAGTCAGTAGGAAAAACCCAAATTCTTTTGCTTGAACCAAAATGTCCTCAATAATGCCCTCAGAATACCTAATAGTCCTATTAGCTAGCTGGAGTACAATAGTAGTAGACTTAAGGGTCTTGACTCCTAGTGAAGTGTAAATGGACTTAGGCATGACATTAATGGCTGCCCCTAGATCTAACAGGGCTCCCCTACAGTAACCTTTCCTTTGGTTCAAGGGATAGTGAAAGATCCAGGGTCTTGGCATTTTATAGGAATTTAGGATTTAAACAAGACAGAAACATTAGAGGGCAACTGGACTCTCTCATTAGGTTTAAATCTCCTCTTTTGTGTGCACAGCTTAACACATCCTGCATTTTGGGCCTAGAAGAACTAGAATTAGCCTGAAATGGATAAGCTACCATACCTTTTCTGGTAGAGGTCCCAGAGATTCCTTAGAAGGACAGTACGATTTCCAGGGACTAAATCGCAAAGAGAAAGTTTTCTAGGACTGAGAAAAGAGGAGGTTAGAGATTTGGAAGAAGTCTCGACGCCCAAGAAGAATGAGAAATAGAGATATATGTAGGCCAAAGGTTAT